>NW_007728098.1:84723-86070 GCF_000696425.1 Galeopterus variegatus | reverse complement strand
GCTACAATTACTAAGGGTCAAGACCACATTATGCAAGACAGCTTTTAGGGTCCTCTTGCTGATTAAGGTGGACAGCTGAAAGTGGCATCCAGAGCTGGGCAGCATCTTGGCAATGCCTCTATTGAATGCATCCTTAAATCTAGTTGTAAGAATTAATATATGCTTACAAAAGAAGGAAAAATTCAGGAAAATCTAAAACTATATACATCCTCCTCTCATCCATTGCTGCTAAACTTCTGGTGTCTAATTGTTAAACTTCAGCCATTAATACCTTAACATGGATGCATTAATGTGATGTCTTGTTAAGAGCAATTAAATTACTCAGGGGGAGGTTCAGAGGATAAGTGGTCTGTTTACAGAAATCACAAAGACAGAAAATGTTCTGAGCAAGGTCAACTCCTTTGAAGTGATGGCAGATAGCCCAGGAAAGAAGGTAGCATGTAGGGAGGCAGCTGCCAAGAGGAGCAAGACTTGCTTTACATGGTACTTTATAAAGTGCAAAGGGGTCCTGCACATGCCAGTTCTTGTGACTCCTGAAACAAATGTGGTGGCCAAAACTTCCAACAATAAACCTCACAGGGAAAAAAAATAATAATTTTTCTATGAGAAGTAGTTGATTAGCAGACAGCAGAAGCAGTCAGTCTAAAAAGTCGAATGATTATCTGGGTAATTATTTAAATACAGGTTTTATCAGATGCATCTATGTAAAAAGCAAAAATGATTCAGAGTTATGTAGGGAAAAGAGGACAGTGAGAATAGAATATAGATTTTACTTCTGTAAATTGCCACAGAGCCAACCTGGTTCTATAACCAGCATAGTAACTTCCTGATTTGAAAGCTTCCTGACTATGGTAGAGGTTGCTGTTCTCTTGCTGAGCTAGTTCTGCAATGGAGATTAAAAATTTTCCAAGAAGCTCAGCCTAGAATAAATTTCTTTAGACTTTCTCAAAGTTTCCATAAGTTATCTACGTAACTTGAATCCTTTTCTTTATTATCTGGCTAGAGTCGATTCTCTTGTTAAGAACTCAGACTCACAAAACTTTTTCTAGCTTCTCTCTTGTAACACCCTCAGCTTGACTTCCCCTGTTCTGTTTTCAAATAGAAGTAATTTTTAAACTACCCTTGAGCCATCAGGTTTTCCCACCTGTTTTAACTGCAAACTTACATTAGTTCAACAAAATGTATCAAGTCCTATGTAATGCCTTAAACTCTAATGGATCCAAAATATGTAAAAATAAATACAACATGATTCTTTAAGAAGTCTTCATAAACAGAATACACACACAAATATATATATATATATATATATATATATTTTTTTTTTTTTTTTTTTTTTTTTTTTTTTTT
>NW_007728098.1:82290-83872 GCF_000696425.1 Galeopterus variegatus | reverse complement strand
GAACCGGTCTCCACATGGGATCCGAACCCTCGGCGGGAGTGCCGCCGCACTCTCAGGCGGCGCACTCTGCAGTGCGCCACCAGGCTGGCCCACAAAAATATATTTTTGACAAGTATGTTTTTTCCATAATCATTTGCTCTTTAATTAGCAATGTGTAATTCTGGAAGAGTGAATCATCTTTCTCTGAGCCCAAGAAATGCATGGCTAACTTGCACTTCTGCCGTACCATTTATCACATCTTTGTAGTTGTGTATGTGTCAATGTCTGTGTGTGTGCGTAATTGTGTAGCTGTGTGTAAATCTTTTATGTGCTCATGTGTAACCTTACCTGGAACAAGACTCACATGTTATTTATTTTATTTTCCACTGCTATTCATTTACATAGCTGGTACTCATAGTTATTGAATAAAAAAATGACCAAAGTAGACAATGTGTATCAGAATAAATCCTAAGGATTCTAGGAAAAAAATAAGGCAGAAATACCTCTCCTTCATGGAGTTCTCCTCTTTATCAAGCTTCCCACACTTGGCAACATATTTACTATAATTAAGAGGTAATTTATTGTTGTTTTGTTGTTGCTATACAAGTACAATTCTAATGAGTAAGACTGTCATATATTCAGGGAACATGCGGAGTTTACACTTTCTGCTTCTCTCTTATTTCCCCAGCCCTGCTTTGGATTGTATCTGTCTTAATTTGTTCCAACCAGTGTCACGTAGGAGTAGTGGGATTTCTGAAACTTGTGTCCTTATACATTAGAGCATTTAAAAGTCCTGATCCCTAGGTTACACCCCAGACCAATAGGAGCAATGAGGGAAAAGCCCTATGCATCAGTATTTTTTAAAACTCCCAAGGAATTCCAATGTGTAATCAAGGCTGGAAAAACTGCTCAAATAATATAATATTGTTTAATCAAGTATAACTCTAAGAAAGTCTTAAGATGAAAAGCTGCTCATCTTTGCTGTTACTTAATTTATCTGAATATCTGGAAGAGTTTGCAATGTGAATAAATGAATAAATAAGATATCTTTAATGTGTCCTCAAAGTGGAAGAGCTTAACTCCCAATCATAATATTTTATGCTAATCCTAGGCTTTTAGAGATATAAATTATTCTTGTATAATCTATTCTAGTCTTTGTACTGTCTTAACTTGAGTATGTATGCTGTTCCATTGATCACTATTTTAGATTTTATGGCATTTACATTCCCTGACTAAAACAAATGCTTAGTCTTTTCCACATAACATAATCAGTCACTTTTAAAAAATTAAAAAATGTCCAAAACAAAACAGAAGTCTTATTCCTCTTTTAAATTTATTTTCTTCAATTAGAGTAATGTTTCTTTTCACTGAGGAAGCACACATTTTTAATTAAGCTAATCAGAAGTATAATAAGTATAACTCAGGGCCGAGCCCATGGCACACTCGGGAGAGTGCGGCGCTGGGAGCGCAGCAGCGCTCACGCCGCGGGTTCGGATCCTATATAGGGATGACCAGTGCGCTCACAGCGCTCACTGGCTGAGTGCAGTGCGGCCGGTCTCAAAAAGGACAAAAAATAAAAAATAAAATAAAATAAGTATAACTC
>NW_007728098.1:80176-81485 GCF_000696425.1 Galeopterus variegatus | reverse complement strand
AGGGTTAAATATGTTTCCCATGAACATTCATATGATTACTTTTATGTATAGTTGCAAGCTAACAGCTAGAGGAAGACTTGGGGGTAAGCAGGTGACTGGCTTTGCATTCTGGAATGTCCTCTTAAGCTTTAATATTTTCCCTGTTCCATAGACATTTCTCAGGCAGTTATGCCTCCTAACATTTTCTTAGTTGCTCCAGGGAAGAATAAAAACTGTAAAATCTTGGAATTAACTATCCTGCCATCCCATCACATTTTTATTACTGCCATTTTTTTATACACAATTAGATTTTTGACTTTTTTCTTTATCTATTTCTGTCCTATGGTCCCTACTTCCTTTGAGTTTGCTGATTTCAACCATTCCTCAAGGCCCCAGGGTTGTTAAGACCAAAGCCAAGAATGCTGGAAAGAGATCTAAGTTTTCTGCTGTGGCCTCTTTCAAACTACACAAAGGTGAGAGTTTACCTATCTCCTGTGCATCTGCATTTTGCTTCATAAATTCCCAAATCATCTGAATTTAAATCTAATCTGCCCCCCTCCCATGTATTGGATGTAAAATGTATACGCAAATAAGAACCTTTACAATAGGAGAGGAAAATGTCACTTACTAGCCCCGTGATCTCAGGCAAATTAACATTTGCTTGCCATAATTTCCAAATCTTTAATATTTGAATGAAAGTATTTATTTTTCGGGTTTATTGTAAAGATTCCAGATAAGTTATGTAAACTTCAGTCGTCCCTTGGTTTTCATGGAGGATTGGTTTCAGAACCTCCCATCTACATCAAAATTCGTGGAAGCTCAAGTCTTTGATATAAAATGGTGTAGTACAGTCATGCATAGCTTTGATGAGCATTTGTTCTGAGAAATGTGTCATTAAGTGATGTCGTCGTTTTGTGAGCATCATAGAGTATACTTACACAACCTAGATAGTATAGCCTACTACATATCTAGGATATATGGTAATGCCATTATAATTTTATGGCATCACCAAAGCATATGCAATGTAGTTTGTTGTTGATGTAAACAGTCATTATTATGTGGTTCGTGACTGTAATTACACATAACCTGTGCACATCCTCCCATATACTTTAAATCATTTCTAAATTACTTATAATACCTAATAAAAGGTAAATGCTATGTGAAGAGTTATTATACCATTATATTTAGAGAATAATGAGAAAAAAGAAAATCTGTACTTGTTCAGTACAGGCACAATTTTTAAAAAATATTTTTGATCCACTGAGGGTTGAATGGACCCCATGGATACAGTGGGCCAATTGTCTTAGCAAACTGTCTGGCACATGTCGTA
>NW_007728098.1:79406-79950 GCF_000696425.1 Galeopterus variegatus | reverse complement strand
GAATGGACCCCATGGATACAGTGGGCCAATTGTCTTAGCAAACTGTCTGGCACATGTCGTACCCCTTCAAAAACTATTGTTTGTTACTCCTGTGCTGTTTTTAAGATTGCTAAGATAACATATATGACTACATGATCAGGTCAAATTCTTCATCTATAATACAGGATTAAAAGTATATATCTTTACAGTCTTGTTATGTGGGATAAATTAAGTGATGTAGATGAGAATGAGTTGTAACATATAAGTCATGATGAATGTTAACTACTAATAATAGCTTATATTATTGTGCTTCATGCTAATCTGCTTTTAAAAGTGTCCTTACTAATCAAACTCCTGGAAAATATATAAGGACCTTGACTAAATTAAAGCTATAAAATTGAGCAGGTACAATTCCCACAGGGAAATTGATTTCATAAAGCTGCTAGAGAAATGCCAACTATTTAGAAGGCTGGAGGGGACATTGGAGGAGATGTATCCAGCTACCAACTTTATAAGATTTCTGTCCTCACTTAAAGTCCAATAAAGTACTGGAAATCCTAAAACA
>NW_007728098.1:77968-78644 GCF_000696425.1 Galeopterus variegatus | reverse complement strand
TTATTGACTATTTAGAGTGTTTTCAAATTTTCCTTTTAATTAATAAATTTATTTATTTATTTACAGGTTTATATTTTAACATTGTATTTGGTAAATTCTTATGAATTTGTTTTACCCAGAATCTTCATCTTATTCTTCACTGTATTCCCAGTAACCATCAGAACTAAGCACATAGAATATGCCCAATAAATGTCCATACAATAGATTAAAGTTGTTTCAAGTCTGGGGTCATGAAATGAACTTAATTTTTTTTTTTTTTTTAATGATTGAAACCTAATTCACTGTACATATGTGTCAGGTACCATGAAGAATATCAATACCTGTGTGAAACATGTGATGATTGTCAGGATAATTAGTATATTCAGCATTACACAATATAATCATTTTCTGTGGCCCTTTACCAGTGTCTCTGTGCACATGCAATTATATACTTAAGACTGATTCCTTGAAGTGAAATTGCTATGCCTAAAAATAAACATAGGTTTCAGTATTTTGATGCGCATTGCCTAATTTGCATCCATTAATTTTTTGTTTAACCTTTTTACCAACTTCTCATGCCTATAGCAGTTTGAGCTCATGGCAATTTCTCTCCCACATGGCAACACTGGGGATTACCATTCCTTTTAAACTTTGCCAGTCTTATAAGGAAAACACAGTAATATTGCTTTTAAGTGTG
>NW_007728098.1:74098-76752 GCF_000696425.1 Galeopterus variegatus | reverse complement strand
TTGCTGTACAAAAGTCCAGCTGAGTATGAAGTGATAGATTTCTATGTATTTACATACATACATATATCCTCTTATTTGGTGCTTTATATTTTCATAAATTTTCACCAAGAGGAGAGAGAATGACTTTAGTAACCAACTCATCTATTTTGAGGAATTCATTTTTTTTTTTTTACCAACTTTGTCAATTGTAGAACAATTTGCCACAGTCTTTTATAAAACAATAGGTAGAATTCATATAGAAAAGTAAAGAATAATATTTACAAAGACTTTTCATACTTTTTACTTATATTTTATGTCTATTTTCTCATTATATAATAATGTAATTTTTATAGCTTGCTAAGTCTTGCTGAGTATTTCTTTATTAAATTTCGCTATTTACAAAGGCTTCAATGGACTAGTACTAATATATATCCAGTCACTGGAAAAAAATAAAGTTGTTTAATAGTTGAAAACTCATACTTTTTTTTCACCAAATTTTTATAAGCAATGTTTGAACCTTTTGATATATATTCTAGGTGCAATTAGAAAAAACTATCAGTAAATAGCCTAAAAGAAAAGACAGTTTTCTCTATTCAAAATAAGAGAGAATATACCATATTCTGCAGATGGAATTCCTCCCAGATATATGCTGTTTCACAATTTTTTGTTTTTTTTGTTTTTTTTTTTTTGTACTGTGAGTAGGAAAGTCATGAGGACAAGCCATTAGCTTGGCGATAACACCTGTCAAATTTACAGAAGTGTTGATATTTGTTCTCTACAAATCCACTTTCTTTTTCCAAACCCCTTTCTCATCCTTTTTGTGTGTGTGATTAACAGCTTATTTATCAGTAATAGGTACAGACTAAAGTGTAGTGAAATGAATGAGCAATGTTCCTATGTCAATTAAGCATGAGAATAATTGGAGTTGGCCCTGATGAATCTTTCTTCCTAAGAATGAAAACATTAGCAATTTTCATGGGACCTTTGAATAAGTGCTACTGAAAAACATAAATCTTATAATGGATATTAGACACATGTATTGGTTTTCTGGGGCTAGGGTAACAAATTACGACAGACTAGCTGGCTTAAACAACAGAAATTTATTGTTTTACAGTTCTGCATGCTACAAGTCCAAGACCAAAGTATTAGCAAGTATAGTTCTTTGTGAGAACTGTGAAAGAGAATCTGTTCCATGCCTCTTGCCTACCTTCTGGTGGTCTTCTGAGAATCTTTGGCATTTGTTGGCCTGTAGAAACATGACCCACATCTCTACCTCCACTTTCACATGGAGTTCTTACTATGTCTGTGTCTCTGTGTTCAAATTTCCTCATTTTACAAGGACACCAGCCATACTGGGTTAGGGCCCACCCTAATAACCTCATCTCGACTACATCTACACCTGTATTTCCAAATAAGGTCACATTTTGAGACACTGGGGATTAGGACCTCAGCATATGAGTTTTTTTGGGGGGGATACACAATTCAACCTATGACAACATGGAAGAGTAGTTCCATATGTTTTTCATCTGTAATACTGTATTTCGGAGCCATCTGTTTTTTAGGAGCCTCCTATACCCCTCTTTTCTCAATCCACCCTCCCACCTAGAACATTTAGTTTTTTTTCTATTGAGTGTTTACAATGCACATTAAGATTTCAACTAAACCAGTGTTTTTTAGACTGAATTCTGAACAGTAAGGAAGAGAGGGAGGTTGAGGACGGTTAGAGCTCTATTTCTACTCACACAACTAAGACAATTCTGCTTTAATATAACTTTTATTCTAAATTTCTATGTAAAAGATATTTTAAAAAATGGTTTCACTGCTTTGAAAAATTAAGAAAAAATAAAATAAAAAATCAAACATGAACATTAGGGGATTTGTGGGGTGATGAAATGTTCTGGAATTAGAGAATGATGGTTCCTCAATTTTGTAATATACTATAAACCACTGAATTGCATGCTTTAAAAGGTGAATTTTATAGTATGTGATTTATATCTCAGTTTTAAAATGCTTATAAAACCTCCTCAGGAGGAAAGCAGGGTATAAAAGTACATTGTAAGTCTAACATTGTGCCACTCCTCCCCCCAAACAAAGAAGAAGAAAAAGCAAAAACCACAAACAAAACCAAAAACCATTAGGTATTGGACTTTAACACAAGAGGTGTCATTCAGATTTCCCTAAAAGTTGCATCATACTTACATCATTTTTTCTTTGACTGTATTAGGTTATGATCTACTTTGAAGAACATATTGTGTTTTATCTTTTAATATCTTGCAAAGCATTAGGAATTCATTAAAACATAACAACTATTCAATAAATATATGTTAATGAAAGTTGCCCTAGAGACTTACTGTCTTAAAAACTTAAGTTGTAAAAGCAGCTACATCTTGGTCCATTTCTGTCCCCATCACTAAGTAGTCTGGTGACTCTGGGAGGGTTTCTAGATCTCTCTAAATCTGGAGAAATGGGGCCATAATGATAGCACCAATGTCAGAGAGTTTGCTAAATATTATCTGTGATATTGTATGTAGTGTCTGCTATATATTAAGTGCTCAATAAATAGTAGCTGTATATCATTACAAATATTATTATTAGTGGCAGTGTTATCATTGGTTATTACTGAGTTGATTATCTTCCTTCATGAATTGTATAATTTAAAATATTATTTCAGCCTC
>NW_007728098.1:70538-73708 GCF_000696425.1 Galeopterus variegatus | reverse complement strand
TTATTACTGAGTTGATTATCTTCCTTCATGAATTGTATAATTTAAAATATTATTTCAGCCTCACTTTCAATGCAGAAGCATTTTATTGCACTGGTTGGCTCAGCTGGATAACTCTTTGTCAAAATTCACTCATTCAGTAAGGTGGTTAATAAATATTTATAAAGCATTGTGTAGCTTAACTTCTGGGCACAGTCAGGTATCTGTGCCCTAGTTCTGGCATCAGTTTTTGGCTCTGCGCCGGTTCATCTTGATTTCCGGCACTAAGCCAGCTGCCTCTGTGCCCAGTGATGTGAGCTTTATGATATGCTGTGTCTCCAACTTTAGTCTATTTGTTATTCAGCCTTTCCAGCTTGAATGTCAATCTGCCTTATCACCAGCCCCAGGGCTTATGACCTTTGGTTTACAGTTTGCATTAATGAACCAATTTGAAGTTTAAATCACGTGTGAAGCTTCTTGATCAGTCATCTATGCTCCGTGGATGTAAAGCCTGGCACCTAAGGTCTATTTATTCTTCTGTTTGGTAGGCCTCATACTACATAGCCAAATAAAGTTAATTCTACTTATAATCTCAAATTCTGTCTACAAAATCAGTAGTACTCTGCCTTTTATCTTTTCAAGGTATTTAAAAAATAAACATCTCATATTTTCACTAATTTCTGAATGGTAGTAGAATATAATTTGCAAACCATGATTCATCTGTCTACCTACCTATGTACTTACATAATTAAATTGAGAAGTCAATTGACATACCAAAAAGTGCCACAGTCATGAGTAGAAGAAAGGGTTCAGTACTTGGCCAGCTGATTTCATCTTCTGTGCATTTTTTTCTGGTCAATACTTCTTACAGCCTCACAGAGAAGAAGGACGGTGTCTATACTCAGAAGATTTAAAATTTTGACCATTTTAAACTCATCATTGGAATTCACCAGCAAAATAATTTAGTTCAGAATTCAGGTTTTTGCCTTACTTCTTTCCATTTTTACCTTTTTATTTCCATCCTTCCTTCCTTCAAGTCACTTTAATTGGCCATTTGTTTAATTTTGTAATCTTTAGTCATGGGAACAATGTCAAAGCTCATTATTTCTTAGCATTGCTGAGAAATATATAATTGAGAAAGATTACCATACATTATTATAACTTAAATTTATACCAACATCTTTTACCCATTTTGATTGGCCTGGAATAGGAAGAGAAAAAGATTGAGTGCTATTAAAGGTAGCTTTAAAATGACATTTTTATCTATTATGTAATGCAATAGCTGTATAATATACTTCTTTATTATATAAATAATTTAAATTCATTGTGGAAAAGATAAAAATATAATAAAATCCTGTCTTTAAAATGTCAAAGTGTGCACGACTGGCACACCTGTTTACACAGGTCTAAAATGACTTGGTTGAATCTTTTACGGCTCTGGTTCTTGTCATTTGTCACCTATGAAAGCTATTGGTGTGGAAAAGATAAAAATATAATAAAATCCTGTCTTTAAAATGTCAAAGTGTGCACGACTGGTACACCTGTTTACACAGGTCTAAAATGACTTGGTTGAATCTTTTACGGCTCTGGTTCTTGTCATTTGTCACCTATGAAAGCTGTTGACAAACATTTTACACCCAATTCTGCCATTCAGGCTTAAATGTCATGACAGGCCCTTATTTAATTTCTAAACAGAGCTTCCCAAATGTTTTTATCTCCTTGTCTCCACTGCAGTCTAAACGGAATCAAAATCAGTCTAAATGGAATCAAAGAATTAAAGGCAATGTGAAACATGCCAGCCCGTTGGCTCTGCAGGATGCTCCAGTGTAAAAATGCTAATTATTACATTCTGCATGTCAAAGAGGTGCTGTCAATATTGCACTATTGCTTTCTGACCTCTGCCTCTTGAAGACTACATCAGTTAGGCTAACTTACCTGGTAAAAGATGGGAGCAGTCTCAATGTGCTTCAGTGAATAGTGTTTAGAAATATATATATCTAAACACTATTTAGGGAGACCAAAAAAGAGCTCAAAAGTAATGCAAACAGACTTTAGAGAGAAATATTCAGGGTACCTCAATGGCTTTATTAGTCATTCAGTGACACAAGCTGTCAAGTTTTAACAGCAATTCTATTAATACTTAAATCCTCAGAAACAGACATTTGTTGATTACTGAGTCCTAGTGTCTCTTTTTATTGTTTTTGTCAGCTTCCTAGAGCAGATCAGATTTATCTGGGATGCTGTCACCCTGCAGGTAATACAAGTTTGCCATAGAGTGTTTATTCTAAACCACTACCCAGTCCCTGGCCAGCCGATGGGTGCTGTTCCAGTCCATTCTGGTCAGGAGAGTAGAGTCATGTGATACAAAGCATGGTGACCTATGTATAGGACATCTTTCTCAAGAAGGGTACGTGCAAAGCAGACTTCCTATGGCAGGTGTTCAAAAATTATTTCAAGTAAAAGGACAATCTCCAAGAGACAGATTTAAATTTTGTAGCACTGGTAATAAAAATGGTTTATGCTGCAGTTTTGATTAAGGATGTCAAAGCTGCCCATTAGGGAAACTGTGATTTAAGTGTGAGACATCTTAGGCTTTTCATCCTACTATCCGTCCATTCTTCTTCAGGCTTCTACAATATGATGCTCAGGGTTTACTCTCAGCACATAAAAAAGTTAACCTACAATAAATTTTCCAACAATTTCAAAAACTATGTAGTTATGCAAAGAGTACAGCAAAAGCCTCTAGTGGATTTAAAAACAGTGGGGTCATTTTTAGGGGGCAGGGACCCCAGAAAAAAAATATGGGATTATAGATAAAGGCAGAAAGTGTGTCTATATAGTGTGGTGTTGGTGGATTAATTTCAAACCCCTCCTTCCTCTTTTGTTTCATCATCCAGTGGTTTTATTTCTAAATTCCATGGCTGTGAGATTATCCTCCTGTGGTGTCAGTAACATGTGTTTATCTTCTTGGGCTTCTCAACACACTTGAAATAAAATCTAGAGCAACAAAGAACATTTGATTAGGACAGCAGCAGGCAGTTGATTGCGCACTGTGATTCATGTTAAAAGAAAGCAAACTAATAAAATACACAATTTCGCATGTCATTCTGTGATAAATAAAAGAGGATATGATAGGTCGCTTCTAAACAAACATTTTCCCTGTCTAATCAAAACTCCACAGTTTAAAACTATTA
>NW_007728098.1:57655-68862 GCF_000696425.1 Galeopterus variegatus | reverse complement strand
TTGGAGAAGAGGATTAAATAGATAATATGAAACTAATGAGAATCACAGCAATCCAAATATTTCTATTTATTGAAATAGAAATTATGGAGACGTAAATTGACTCAACAGACAGTAGAATTTTCTAAGCATTAGAATGGTTCAGATAAAATATATTGTACTAAAATTTTGAGAATTAGTGAATTCCCTGTCACTGGTGGTAAATAAGGTGAAATTATGCAACAACATTCTGGAAATTTTGCAGAAGAGACCAATGTTGCAGAAGAGATTAATTCGATAGCTGTAATTCTAAGATTTAATTTTGTATTCACTTATGTTAGATTTCTTCCTAGCTAGACTGGGAATTCTTTGAAGTCAGTATCTGTACCCACTATGGTTTAAAATTTTTCTTCAAGGTTTCTTAAAACAGGGTACTTCATACATAAGCACTTGACAAATATTTGTTGATTGATTAATCTATGTGTTATTCAGCCCCTAATAACATACTAATGACAAAGTTCCACTACAGTACCTCAAGTCTGTTGATGTGACTTCATCTTAGGACCAAGCTTTGGGACCTTCCAGACACCTCTTCCGCTTCAGTTATATTTTTTATCAAGCTTTGCTTCCACTTATAGACCTGTGTACCTATTAGGAATGTTGTCATTCTTTCCATTTCACTTTCATGGCTCAGCGCTGACTGCGGCCAAACTTTTGGAGTCAGGCTCAAATTGCATCTTTCATTATACAGCTTAGCTCCTTACCGCTCCATTATTTCCTCCTGTTGTGAGAAACTGGGTGCACAAGCAGTGCCCTGTCAATTCAGTGAGGTCTATTGAAAATAAATTAATTGTAGAACTGCGTATGCATACTGTTTATAATTTGAAGCGATGTGCAAGTCCAACATCATAAGACAGAAATAGAAAACAGTTTCTAATAATGAAACCATTATATGCTAACAGAGATTATAAGTCAGTTAATGGTCTCCTGGGAATCTTTATTCTCTCTTTTTGGCAATCATATAAGGTCCTGCGTTTCCTTTTCAGAGGTTGCAATATAACCAGTCCTTTGGTTTCTATTTGTTGAATCTATTTGACTTGTTGTTTACACGGAGACTTAAGAAGGAACAGCTCAGTGTGCTGATGGTGTTTAGCAGCCATACTTAAACATCTGTAGCTAAACCATTTGTTTGATCAGTTCCCTGGTGTGCCTTTAGAAACCTCAGTTGATATTAAAATAGTTAAAGTGTCTATTCACTGAGATTAGCCTTTTTTTTTTGTTTTTTAACTAGGTATATCTTTTTTTTAAAAGATATTGCTTCTTTGAGACATCAAGATAATTACTCTGAGCAAAAGTAGGGTATACAAATAAAGTGTTTGACTAGCCTATTCTTTTATAGAGTAAGAGGTGGAAAAGAGAAGCTCAGAATTCCCATCAGATTTCTGAAGAAATAGCAAAGAATGAAGACAATCTGATGAGGATGTTGATAATAATGATGATGAAGGTGATGCTGACATGATATGGGTGAATATAGACCTGAGATAAGATAATGAGATAGAACTATTTTTTGGTTTAGTGCTTTCATGCTTGTGTCCTATACTGGCTGTGGGGCATAAAAGAATGCAATGTTCAATGAGAAGTAGAAACTGGAAAGTAAAATAATGTATTGTACCAATTAAAAATAAAATCCACTCTTGTTTCTGCTCAAATTTTCTATGAATCTCAAACTGCTCTAAAAGCAGGTGGTTTTTTCAAATTTTAAAAATGCAGTATTATTAGACCTACCATCAGATCTTATTATTTAATGATTTAATAAAAATATTTTTTACTGATTAAAACAAATCCAAAGGCCTTATTTCTAGCTGCTAATAACCAAAATGAATAGCAGACTTAGAGAAAGATCCTTAGAAAATCTTCTTAAAATGTCATATGTAATCAGATTGATGTATATTTAGTATATTTTAATAAGGGGTATTAAAAAATTAGCCTGTCAGACAGTTGACATTAATGAAGCTTTATGTTTTTAAGAATATTTCAAGCTCATGAACTGAATTTGCCTGGAATAAGCCAAGGACAGCTTTTAGAAAAGTTAAGTGATTCTCAACCTAGCAGACACATGAGAATGTTCTGGTGTAGATTTTTGAAACGTTTCTGTCTAATTTTTAACTTCTCCCTCATCTGCTTTTTTGAAAATGTTTCTGCATAACTGATAAAACCCCTGTACAAGACTTGATGCTGGCTGAGAAGCAACAGAAAAAACGTCCTACGATAATGATTTCTCAGCTAATTCAAAGTTGAGTCCTCTGTTAAAAGACCCTGAGCAGAAACAACATCAGATAAAAATGAAATAGAACACTCCAGTTTGGACCTGCATTCACTACTAAGATACAGTCAAATTCAAGTGTGCTTGAGAATCTGGAGAAACAGTTCAGCAGAAATCTATTTATATCAAAATCTAAGAAGCTTCCTGGGAAAAGAGGTCTAGAAACAGCAAGCTTGACTCTGCAACAAAGTTTGCTTCCTTAAGAGAAGCCCATCCTTCTGAACCCAGGAATGTATTCTTGACCTGGTCCACTGTGATTTATAGGGTAAGAGGGAGAGAAGCCACAGAGTTATAATTTAAAGGTATGCTTTTTAACCAAATTTGCTAAGACTGAGATTCTTAAATTTTAACATGCATGCGAATCACCTGAAGATCTTGTTAAAACGCAGATTCTGATTCAATAGGTAGGTTGGGCCAGCTGAGGCTGATGATTCTTCCACAGAACACAGGGTCTCTGATGTTAGGATCTAAGAATCAAAGCAGGGATCTAAGATGTTAGGGTCTAAGGTGATAATATCAGGGTGGAATTCAAACTGTAGCACTAAAATAAAAAAATCAAGGTAATATTTTTAAATATTGTAATAATTTAATATTCTATAAATAACAATAACATTAAATTCACATAAATTTAATTTCCCATTGATTTCCCTTTTGCATACATATTTTGTAATTTAAATTGATAATGTGTAAGAGATATGAACAAAGATTTTCAGATACAAGCTGACATTGAGAAAACTTACTTCTCTGGTTTATGATCCTGTACTTTTATTAAGTCAACCAAGTTTATTGGTAAGAACACTGGCTGTAGTCTAGTGACATAGATTTTAATCTTCATTTTGTAATTTATTATTTGTGACCATGAGAAATTTACATAACAGCTTTAAGACACAATTAAATTCTCTATAACATGAGGGTAATTCATTTATTCATTGATTATCGAGGATTAAATGGAAAACGTGTAATACCTAATGTGTATGACAAAAATGTTAATTTTTTACTTCCTCTCTGGGCTCTCCTTTTCTCACCTATAGAGTGTAGAAAATTTTGAAATATCTCCCTATTTCACAGGGTTGTGGTGAGAATCAAGTGAAATAATAAATATGGAATGAACGTTTGTGATGATTTTGGACACCTTCCCTCCATTTTGGTAATTTTCTACTTTCCCAAGGAAGAAGACAGAAAACTATCATTCACAGTTTAAGCTAGATTTTTCTGCTTCAATTAGCTGTTTCTGCTATTGCTTACAAATAAGAACTCTGACTAGTACAGGATATATCCTGTACTTTATAAATAGTTTAACATTTGCATTGTGTGTGTGTGTTTTATCAAAGAGAGAAGGGGAAAGCAGCATATTGTGACAAAATGAATTTGTCCTGAACCAAATCTTTGGCAAAAATGTAACACTTCGACTTTAAGGTATCTTTACCGGAGTTTTGCTCAGTTAAATATATATATGCTCATCAATTTCCTTCAAATGGGAAAGTAACATTGGACATCTGAGAAAGGCCTGAGATATCTTAATAAATAAGTTAGGATAGTTGGGTAGCCATATAGAAAAACAAAAAGTGCATTTCCTATCTTCTTTTTACATAAATTCTAGATCTAGAGGTAAGATATCAACATAAAAGTAAAATTAATAAAAATGAGTGAAGATGGCCTTAACATTTGCACATGCTACCTAAATACAATAAATCAGTGATTTATAGCTATGACTACATAAAAAAATCTGAATGGAAAAAAAGTCACCAGATGTAAAATTATAAGGCAAAATGAAAAACTTACCTAAATACAATAAATCAGTGATTTATAGCTATGACTACATAAAAAAATCTGAATGGAAAATAAGTCACCAGATGTAAAATTATAAGGCAAAATGAAAAACTTGGGAAAATATTTTCAACGCAAAATTCTCATTTCTGTAAGGTATAAAAGTTTCATACAATAAAAATGAGAAAGAAAAACCAAGAGCCTAATAGAACACTGGATATAGAAATTTATTTCAACAGAAAACAGAGAAATTCAAACAGCTTTTCAATATAGAAAAAATTATCAAACTTATTTTTAATAAAGCAAGTGTAGATGATAGTCATAAGATACCATTTCTATATCCAACTAAATAATTTAATACTACAGCATTTGGTGGGGTGGGATGATCTGACATTCTCAAACAGTGTTAATGAGAGTTTAAGTTGGTGCAAAGTCTATGAAAGAATATTAGCCATAGACATTAGATTATTGAATGTGCTTACACTTCGGATTCACTTTTTAGGAATTATGCTTCAAATATGATACTAATGAAACTGAAAAAGTATACATAAGACCATTACAACATTGCTTAACATTGGAAAAGATTAGGAATAATCTAAATGTCCATTAGTAAGAAATTGGCTAAATAAACTATGGTAATTTCAAATGATGAAATTGGGTCAGTGTCAGGATTAGGGTTATGATTAATGTGAATGCCAGAAAAAAATTCCCAAGATTGTTTAAGTAAAAAATCAAGATGTGGAACAGTGCTTAGGAAGCTGCCATCTTTACATATTTTAATAGAAAATTTTTAGTTTCATACATATGCTTTATGCATATAAAATGTCTCTACAGAAAAACATAAGAAACTCTTGTCTCTGAGGAAGAGAACTACCTGACATACTAAAAGTAGTCTGATATTTTACTTTATAAATGTCTGTACCTTTGGACTTTAATACTTTGGACATACATTATTCATCCAAAAATTGATTAATAATAAATTAATTAAAAGTAAAACAGATTTATTATATTGCAGTTGTATGTGACTTCTCTATGTTTAAAACAATAGTTTCAAAGCTAGTGACAGAACTATGCTTGAAAACCAGATTTTCTGACTCCAGTATCAGAGTTCCTTTCCTGTTGTTGCATTCACATTTTAAAAATACACTTCAGGGATTACAGAAGTAACTTATGTAATGGAATTTTAAATTGATGTGAACATTTTTTACATCTTATATAAATGTGCAAAAATATACTGTACTATATTCTTCCTGAGGATAAACAAAAAGTCACAAAGCCATGTACCTCCAGAACTTATTGATTTGTCTGACTAAAATCTAACATCATGCGTGTTGTATATTGATTTTTTTTCCAGAAGAATGTTTTAAAATACATCTGTGCATTTTTCCCCTGTTGAGTCTGCAAACCTCCTACTAAAATCAGCTCATTGTTTTGAATAAAGCTCCACTGAGGGTCAATTAGATTTAAAGTTGGATTGAAATTGAATGACCATGAATCCATATAACACGATGTTAACAAGCATTAACTTGAAGTCATAAGCTAGCATTTTACAAGCTGAATGAAAAGAAATATGAATCACTGCATCAGAGTTTGCCCATCTTTAATCCCCTGCAAGAAGTTGACTTTCCTCTTGCTAGAACAATATAAAAGATATCCTTTCAAACCAAAGCATTTTAAACCATGCAACAGTCAACAGTCTCTAGTCTGATATCTTCCGTTCTCTACATATAAACCAGTTTGCAATATTCAAAAGGTTCATATAAAAGAGCACCCTTCAAATCTAGAGCAGGAACAAATTGAAAACAACTAAGAAACTTTACGCTATTTTTTCTGTTACTTAAGCAAATTTATATCTTCGGGATATTTTTCTAGTAGTTTCTTCAAATGGCTATGGTAAGTTAATGTATTGCCTGTCTGTCTTAATTAGATTCTACTATAACAATGATAATTTACATCGAATGATAATGTAATTATAATACAGATAATATTTCTGAGATGTTAAATGGAAGTATTTTTGTCATAATACCAGGGTCATAATTGTTTCAACTAGAGCCCAGACAGGATGAGATTTATCTCAGGGGGTCCATCCAGGACCCGCACAGTTGTGTAAAAAAAACTGAGCTTCCCTAACAGTGTTTATAAAAAAGGAGGGTGGGGGGGAGAAGAACCTTTTGGGGAAAGAAGACAAACCTGATATTTTCTCAAGGGTGTATTTTTGAACCAGAAGAGATGTTGTAATCCTTCATATCCACCACTGGAAAAGTTAAAGATAAGGAAAATCAGCTTAACTACAGTGGTCCTTTCTTATTCGACAGGGATATCTTTCAAGACTCTCAGTGGAAGCTGAAACGGCAATAGTATCAAGCCCTATATGGGTATAGTGTATTTTTTTCCCTTTATATACATACCTATGACACAGTTCAATTTATAAATTAGGCACAGTAAAATACTGCAAATAATAACTAATAATAAAATGGAACAATTATATCCACAGTTGATTGCAGGTAACTGAAATTAAAGAAAGCAAAACTGCTGAAAAGGGGACCCACTTGCATTATCAAAGTCACATCTTTTTTGCATTTCATATTCTAAATGTGCAAGAGCATATGCACTTTGGTGCCATATAAGTTAATATTAATATTGCTTTGCAAGTGACAGAACCCCCCCCCCATGACTTAATCATAATAGAAATTAAGTTTACTCTCAGTTAAAGGAAATATTGCAGAAGGAGTCTAACTATAGTTTAATGGCACCATGGGGATCCAGATACCTCTGTCTTATTATTTGGTCATCCTTAACATGTGGTTTCTACCCCATGATTTAATATGGCAAAGGAAAGTGAAAAAAGACACGCCTGCTGATTAAAAACACTTCCTGGAAATTGCACATAGAATTTCTACTTTCGTCTAACTGAAAGGAAGTTGGTTACATGGCTTTTTTACACATGACTTGAAGGGAGGCTGCAAAATGTACTTTTCATTCCATGAAACCATGTGCCCAACTAAAGATTTGGGCTAAATTCCTAAGAAATGAATATTGGGGGAGATGTAACAATTTCAACTGTAGATTTCCAATTTTGTAATGAAGAAACTACATCAAGAGCACTGGTGATAAAGCATTTCTTTAAAGTGTGTCTTAAATTGCCTCTAAGATTCTCTTCTAAGCTTCTGACAATTCCCCAGATTCTTCTCGGGTGGTTATTCCCAGAAATAGCTATTTCCTTCATGATTATCAAATGCACACCTCACTGCCATGTTTCCATTCCTTTTGGCAGAAAATTCTTGTTTCAATGTTGAATGACAGTAAACTGTTTTTTAAAGACAAATGAAAAGATAATCAAAATCAAGATGTGCAGTATGAAATTGCACACAAGTCAACTGAAAACGTGACAAATGAAAAGCTAAGTTTTCAAATAAAGAGGAGGTAACAACTATCACAACTGATGTGATGTGCTTGTAAGATAATACTTACAAGCTCACCTTAATTTCAAAGAATTTAGAAAGTAAAAAATATATACTTTATAAAATCAGTAAATTACATTATGTCTATAGACTGCATAATTTCAAGTGAAGGTATTTACAAGCTCACCTTAATTTCAAAGAATTTAGAAAGTAAAAAATATATACTTTATAAAATCAATAAATTACATTATGTCTATAGACTGCATAATTTCAAGTGAAGGTATTATGTGTATAGCATTTAATCATAAATACTACAATGATGTCAATTTTTTTCTAAAATAGCTTGAAAAATTACTTAATTTTTATTACAAAATAGGTCAGGACTTTGTCTGAGAAATTGACCTAATTATGTAACATTCAAGTGGTTAAGTTAACTGATGAGATTAGCTTTCATTTTTAGTTGATTTAAAAAAATACATTCAAATCTTTGCATCATTAACTTGCTTTGTTTTCAACATTTTTAATTTTAATTTTTGTTTATAGTTAATATTTGTTTAAAATTACTATTGCATTGAGAATTATAATGTATGACTATATACCTTTGTTTTTTTTAATTTACTTGTAATTTTACAAATAAAATACATATTTTTTCCTGGCTTACTTAATAGATGTTAGTAAAATTTTTAGCTATTTTTTTAAGGAACAAGCTTTTGAATTTACAAATTAGATGTCTTTTTACTTCTTAATTATTTAGATTTTTCTGTCTTTATTGTTTCCTTACCCTATATTTGTGTGTTTTTTGTATGCTTTTTCTACTGAATTATATTAAATTTTAATTTTATAGTTTTCCTCTTTTACTTTATTTTGTAATAATAATGTATTATAAAGTGGTTAATTTTCCTCTGTATGTTGTTTTAATAAAAATCTATGTTTTGATATGTAGTGCTTTTATTTTTTTCATTTTTTAAAACAGTTTGTTACTCTCTTATTTCTTCCTTCACAGAATGTTTACTTTAGGAAATGTTTATGTTTAATAGTGAATGGACTGGATTTTACTATTCCTTTCATTATTCAAAAATATTATAACTTTGAGGTTTATGTATATTTTGCTATGATAATGTAGGACTGCTTACTTTTATTTTATTTTATTTTTTTTTATTGAAGCATATTTGATTATACAGGTTTATGGGTACAGAGTTGACTATCAATACTTGTGTACAATGTGTGATGTTCAAATCAGGATAATTAGCATATTCATTACAAAACCTGATCATTCTTTCTGTCCGTTAACCAATTTCCCTATAAATCTTAATTTCTCATTAACCTCCCTACTTTTCCCCTTCCCCCAACTTTCATACCTCTAGTAACCACAGTTCTGTTCTCTCCTTCTGAAAGCTCAAGATATCATTGTGATTGTTGTATTTCTTTCTTTCCTTCCCCCAACTTTCATACCTCTAGTAACCACAGTTCTGTTCTCTCCTTCTGAAAGCTCAAAATATCATTGTGATTGTTGTATTTCTTTCTTTTTTCTTTCTTTCTTTCTTTCTTTCTTTTTTCCTTTCTTTTTGTTTTATATAGATACAGTCAGTGCTAGTTGTATGTGTCTAGGTATGTGTGTGTGAGTGTGTGAGTGTATGTGCCTTTGTGTGCAGGGGTATATGTGTATAAATGTGTGTGTGTGAACACAACGGAAAGCTGTGTTTGGGTGAATAAGTGTGAGGTATGTGTATGTGTGCAACAAATGTGTGTAAGTTTTGGAGGGAAAGCATATGTGTGTCTGTGGATGTGCATCAATGTGCATGGTTGTAAGAGTGTGTGTGTGAACATATTTTGGTTGATGAGTGTGGGTTGTTTGTAATTTTGGTGTGCCTGTTTTCATGAGGTGTTTGTATTTATGTGTGGGTTTGTGTTTTGTGGGTGATGTGAATTTGTGTGTCTTTGTGTGTGCAAGTGCACATGTGTGTATGTTTATGTGTATTTGTGGAGGGAGAAAATGTTGTGACTTTGTATTGGAGAATACATATGTGTGTGTGTAAATGTGCGGGATAAGGTTGAAGGTGGGTATGATTGTGAGAGTGTTTGTAGCTATGTGTGTTTGCAGGTGGGTGTACAAGGGGGGTGTGCTGTGCATTTGTGCATGTGTGTGAAGTGTGTGTGTTTGCTTATGTATGTGTTTGCATGTGTGGGTATATGTGTTTGTATGTGTCTGAGTGTGTGTTGTGGAGAGAGATTTGTATACAGGTCTGGGTATTTGTAGCATGGTGTGGTGTTTGTCTATGTTGTATGTGTGGTATGTGTCTATGTATGTGGGTTTATATGTGTGAGTGCGTGTGTGCATGTGGTCGGTGTGAGTGGGTTCAAATGTGAATGTGGAGGGTTGCAGAGGGGGCTGGATGGAGCATGACGGGACTTCAGGCCAAGGGAATGGGAGAAAAAAAAAAACATCAAAGTGACTGAGCAGGATGTCCCCATGGCTGTAAGTCAGCCTGAAGGATGGGACCACATTAAGAAAAGAGGAGAGAGAAGACACCAGAGATGGAGGCAGAACTTTGACTTAAGGAGCTCTGTTTGCTGCTGCTGCAGAGTTTTTCGTCTGAGCTGAACTCTGGGGCCTGACTCCTACATTACGTGGAAAGGGGAAAGGGAAGAGATTTTTTTCTTAATCTTCTTGTATGTCCCTGCTTGTCTCTTTGTATATACACATGTTGATTTAGGGAAAATGAAAGGGCGTATCTTCTTAAGCCAAAGAGACAAGATAAGGATGCTAGGAAAAGAGCTGTGACTGATGATGGATCAAGGTCCCAGAGGCAATTTGAGAGTAGTGTTTCAGAAGCGTAAGGAGATTGAGTCGGTAGCCTGTAAGGTTACAAAACTAAAAATACAGTGTTAAGAAACATTTGTCAAATGAACACTGTTCCCCAGCAAATTAAGGAATAGTCATGTGTAAGTAATGTTAAATAGTTTGGACATTAAAAAATATATTAGTGACATTTGTAAAGAACTGATTTAGTCAATAGAATATTAAGTTAATTAGGAAAGAACAAATCCCTTAAGTCTAAAGTATACATTTTTAAAATAAATTTTAATGCTTCTGTGTCCCATGCCTAATTCTGCTTAAGTGCCTCTTAGGTAGAGCTCTGGAATTGGCAATTTTATGTAGAGGATAGACTGCAATTTTAGACTGTACCAAATGCTAAGTGACACTGAGGGCTGACCAAAAGTTACTGACTATGATAGCATAAATAATGTTTCCCAAAGGTTTCCATGCTCTAACCTAATCCTAGTAAATGTTATCTTACAACATAAAAGAGACTTTGCAGATGTGACTAAGTCAAGGGTATTGAGACTGGAAGATTATCCTGGATTATCCAGATGAGTCCAATGTAATCACAAAGGTCCTTATAAGAGAAAGGCAGTGGGAGTCACAGCAGTAGGAGATGTGACCACAGAAGCAAGAGGATGGAGAGATGCAAGTGAAAGGGTCAAGAGTGAAAATATACTGCAAAGCTATTGTACCCAAAACAGCATGATGCTGACATAAAAACAGACACATAGGCCAATGGAGCAATATATAGCGTGAAAGGGTCAAGAGTGAAAATATACTGCAAAGCTATTGTACCCAAAACAGCATGATGCTGGCATAAAAACAGACACATAGGCCAATGGAGCAATATATAGGCCAGAAATAAATCTACACACCTACATAACAGAAATAATATAACCAGGACTTCTCACGTAGT
>NW_007728098.1:55307-57278 GCF_000696425.1 Galeopterus variegatus | reverse complement strand
GCATAAAAACAGACACATAGGCCAATGGAGCAATATATAGGCCAGAAATAAATCTACACACCTACATAACAGAAATAATATAACCAGGACTTCTCACGTAGTCAGTAAAATTTTTATATTTTTTTATACTGCAAATCAATCAGTAAGCTCAAAAAAAGAATTTACTTGATTAACCAGTAAGCGTCATTCTTACAAACTAGTGTGGGTAAAAGCACTTCTGTATGGTCCTAGAATTTAGTCAAATAATCAAATAGAAATTAAATAACTTCTATGTGCCAGACACATTGCTGACAATTTAATGATAAAAAGGACACACTGCTCTTCATGAGAAGGAGGCAGATATGTAAACATCTATACGTATATGGGCATGCCAGCTTGACTCTAAATTGTGTCAATAGCTGGGATTTAGACATTTATCAAAATATCTCTCATACTAGTGAGAGTACGAGCGGAGTACACATGTACTCCAGTCATGTCTAGTGGTCTAGTATTATGAAGAAAAATATCTCTAAGAAAAAGTATTGTTTGTAGATATTTTGTGTGACATTGGGAAACAAAGTCAGAAATGCATTGGTACCTGTGATGAGAGGAAGAAAATTCCATCTTACCCACATTGGACTTCTCTAGTGAGTTCCAAGACCCTCAGGCTGGAGCAATGGAATGACCAACTGCTCAGTAGCAGTTCCAGGGGCAGTTTGCTGGGGAGATTCAGGCAGTGGTGTGGAAAAAGCTCACAGTTTTTCAGGTAAAGGTGTTCACCAAATGAGATCAAAACTGCAAAGGAAGAAAATGATGAAGACACGCAGTGGCAAAAGGCACTCTGTACATCTCCAGAATGCTTGGAAGCACGGAAAATGATAGAGGATCTGTGCTAGCAGATGAGATGCAATTCAGAGAAATGTGATTTACTAAACTTAGCATGACCCTTATTTGTATCCCATGGCCAATATGATATCAAGAAGCATGTGTTTAATGTATGCAAGTAGCTAAAGAGATATAGACAAGTAATAGAGGTAATACATGCTATAGTAGAGTGCTATGGTTTGAATGTGTCCCCCAAAGTTCATGTGTTGAGAACTTAATCCTAAATGCACCAATGTTGGCCTAATATGAGGTTAAGAGGTCATGAGGTCTCTGCCCTCGTGGATGGATTGATGTCATCATCATGAGGGTGGTTTAGTTATCATGAGAGTGGCCTTGTTATAAATGCAAGTTAAGCCTCTCCTTGCTCTCTTGCTCTCTTGTGCTCTCTTGCCCTTCCCCCTTCCACCATGAGATGAAGCAGCAAGAAGGCCCTTACCAGATGTGGGCCCCTCATCCCTGGACTTCCCAAAAAGTCATAAGAAATAAATTTCTGTAAGAAATAAATTTATTTTCTTTATAAATCACCCAGTGGTATTCTATTAAAGCAACATGAAACAAACTAAGATATACAGAATTGTACATGGCATAGTAGGTTCACACATACACATATGCACACAAATGACCAAGTATTGCCACAAAAACCTGTGTATTATGTCTTAAAACAAATTCTTCTTGCATTTTCCCAAAATACACATTCCTCAGAGAGGATTCATCTTTTCTACCTGCAAAAAGAATAATAGAAAATTAAAATTTTATAACAGCATGTGGCCTGTGTCAAGTTATAATGACTTCAACTGTAATAAAAGGTCCATTAATATGGATGAGTTAAAAATGATCTAGTTAATCTGTTTGAGACATGATGAAAATCTATCAGTGCAGAAAAAGAACTAAAAATCTATGCTTTCAAAAGCCAAGAACAATTAAATCCTCACATGGAAAATGTCCAAGGGAATTTCACAATTGCCAGCAAGTGAAAATGAGAAGACTCAAAGATATTGCTAGGTTAATTCCCTGCTGGGGCAAGAACGTTTCTTGTGATGAGACTGGAGTTCCAAGCATTCTTTTCTTTCCCCAGTATGTGTGTTACTGAAGGGGCAAAACCCTTTC
>NW_007728098.1:34438-54485 GCF_000696425.1 Galeopterus variegatus | reverse complement strand
GAGTTCCAAGCATTCTTTTCTTTCCCCAGTATGTGTGTTACTGAAGGGGCAAAACCCTTTCATTTCCTATGATACCAATATCTCCATGGGTATCTATTGTTCACAGGAGTAATTGTTCTGTCATGTGCCTTGAACGATTGGTGTACATAAGTTAGATTATTATTTTTTAAACTGCTTCTTGTGACCCATTAGTGGATTTTGAAATCAATTTGGTGTTGCAACATGCTTTTGTAAAATATAGACTAGACTAGACTATGATAAGTGATATCAAATCACCTATCTCTTAAGAGGGGTAATTGTGAAATTTTTGCTTCATTTCTGTGCATGTATGTATCTGTACAGAAGCACAGTGCTAAAAGTGTTTCTTAGAGTACATTGTGGTGGAAAAATTTGAACGCACTTAATGAAATGCATGAGACTCACCTTATTAGTCTGCTCCAAGACAAGAGTTCCTACAGGTTCAATATAAAATAAAGATGTCATTGTAGGTTGAATTGTGTTCCCTAAAAAGATTTGTAGAGGTCCTAACACCCAATACCTGTGAAGGTGAACTTATTTGGAAATAGAGTCTTTGCAGGTGTCATCAAGTTACAATGAAGTCATGCTTTAGTAGTGTGGTTCTTAATCCAATATAACTGGTGTCATTATAAGAGGAGAAGAGACAGGGACAGAGACAGAGGCAAGATGGTTATATAAAGACTGAGACAGAGATTGGAGCCATGCTGACACAAACCATGGAATACCTAGGGCTACCGGAAGCTAGAAGAAGCAAAAAATGATTCTCCTCTAAAAGGATTGAATAATAAATAAAGCCCCATCATAGCCCTCATTAAGACTTCTAGGTCTTCGGAACAGTGAAAGAATATATTTCTCTGGTTTTCGAATAATAAAGCCCCAGCATAGCCCTCATTAAGACTTCTAGGTCTTCGGAACAGTGAAAGAATATATTTCTCTGGTTTTAAGGCACTCAGTTGCTATTTGTTATGGCAGCCCTGGGAAACTAATCCAGAGGAAACTTTGGGGTAAGGAGGGAGGGGGTAAGGAAGGCGGGAGTGAGGAGAAGACATGGGAAGTAAAGAGAAAGTAGCTCCTGGAGCAGTGCAAATTTGTTCACACCAATACATAACTAACATTTCTACACAAAGTCTCAAATTTTAATTTAACTCTATCAAAATATATAATATATTTTTAAGAAATTTCTTATGAAAGCAGGTTAAAAATTTGTTTTTTATACACAGTGCAAAAGAGAGACAGTGGAAATAGGAGTCCTCAGGCCATGGAAACATACACCATGGAAACATGAACCATGGAAACAAGTGGGAACACTGGTAAGATCTGCAGACTCTCAGGCCACACAATTCTCAATTTGGTTGAGCTCTAGTCAATTAGAGGTAAATATCTGAGAATCAAGTGGCCCGTAAGTGAGTCATTGTGCCTTGTATTAGACTTAATAATGTGTTTCTAGTACTCATAGTATCTAGTTCTGTCATAGGTTTCAAAGGAGAATTGCTGTTTGCTTACTGAATGAGTTTACCCAATATCCACAGCAGCAGGAATAGAGTAAGTGACTACTAGATTGGCTTTTTGAACTCTCAATCTAATGGAAAAACTTTTTAAAATAATGCACTATGGTTTCATGTGCAAAAGTGGTTTCCAGCCTTATACAAAATGCTTGAATGAATAGTGGCCTAACTATTGTAATGTGAGGGACATAGAAAGGTTTTCCTATCCCAAATCAACCTCAATTTGCTTGCAGACAAAATGTCTAACGTCTTAGTGTTAGTCATTTCTTTCAAGACATTACTGTTTTCAGATAAAGTTAAAATTCAAATTAACCTGGTGCAAAGAAAATTTCAGATATTGAATTTTTAGAATAAGATTGATTTCTTGACAAGGAGCGATGAAAATGACAGAATAAGTCATAACGTTCACCTACCAATTCAGCCCATATACAGTAAACATCACTATGAGATACAAGGATGTGACCAGTGCCCCCAGAAAGTCCTTAGAAATAGTCTTTTCCTGGGGTGGATACAAAAAACTTGCACATTGTTTACAATCCACCCAACTGTGCACTTAGCATTATGATAAAGGTATAAACACTGTAAGAAGAAAACCTAGGGGAGTATACTTGTATGTGTCTAGAACATATCACAATTATCATTATAAGCAACATTTGTAAAGTGTTGTATATGACACAATCACTGAGCAAAACACTTTACATTAATTTTATCTTATAAATAAATCTTATTTGGAACATAAGACAAGTATTGTTATTATACCTAAATATAGGTAAGAAAGCTAAGTCTTAAAGAAACTGCTTCATATCACACAGCCATAAATAATGAGAATTTGAATAAATCTGCTAACAATAAATTTATTTAATTCAACATATGAAAATGAAAGAATACTAAAATAAAAATACTGATCTGCATCCTTGAAACTTCCATAATTGGGTGGGAGTGGGCGGATTGGCAAAGAAGGGAGTCTGCAGCTAGAATCTATACCTATGTCCATCTGAAACAATTATCCTTTTTCATGTACAGTGGATTCAGTAAGAAACTAAATACAGCTGCTAATTACCAAACCAATTTAACAAAAGACAAAATACTTAACTTTACTAAATCTTATAGCAACAAAACTGAAATTCCTTTAACTAACAACCATTTTCTTCTTTCCAGATTACAAAAAGAAGCTCTGAAATATCTCTATTAAGAAACGTCAAGAGGCTCTGTAGTGATTGAAACTTGAGCTCACCAAATAAAAGAAAACAGTCATTTAGTGAATAAAAACTTAAAACATTGATAATGAAAAATGAACAATCAGTTTAAAAAGCATGAAAAGAGTTCATTTGTCTTATTAATATAAGCTATAATATCTTATTTTTATACAAGTCTATACGAGGATAAAGCTATTCTATTAGTGAATGAAATTAACTCTTTTATATTAAAGCAAAGACATCATCTCCGTTCAATTTCATAATTATAAAGCCATGCGAATTTGTATTGCTCTGTCTTAACTAAATATTTTTCCCCTCAATCAGATACTACTGAAAAAAAGGCAAATCTGAATAAACAGAAAGGGAGCCAGGTAATAGTCGTCCATAAATTGCATAACAAGCAGCCAGGACATTTCAATGGTAAAAAAAAAAAAAAAAAAAATACATTGAAAAAGAAAAGGAAAAGTAAACAAGTAGAGAAAGAAAAGAGACAGAGCAAGAAAGAGAGAGAGGAACAAGAGGAGGAAGAGAGGGAGGGAGGAAGGAAAGAAGAAAGGAGGGAAGGAAGGGAACGAGGGAGGAAGGGAGGGAAAAGACAAGGAGAGATGGAGGAGAAGGAAGAGGAAGAAAAGGAGGGAGGGGAGGAGGGGAGAATGGGGATTTAAAATCAATCCCGAATACTCCACTTAAAAACAGAGTGCATGAAAGAGTGAGGAAATTCCACACCCTAGCAGTATTTCTCTGTTGCAGTCATGTTCCTTCCTCAGCTACCCACATTAATGACAAAGATTATGCAGCCACATCTCCATGTAGAATGTTGGGGTAAGAAAAACAAAATAAAGCAAAGCCATGCATGACAGATGACAAGCTTCTTACCATGGTTCTGAAATAATAACTTTATGACACTGGATTAGTAACATGAACTCTGTGGGCCTTACCCCTAAGGGCTATGGTTTCCTTATGTATTAAATAAGAACATTGGACTGAATAAATGTAAAGGCTGTTTTTGGCTTGAAGAATTTGAGGTAGTTTTAAGTAAATACTCTATCTTTAAGAAAATCCTCACAAGGAAATAGATATATCCTTGTGAATCACTTAGTCTTTGGGTGCCTATGATATTCTACTTTATTTATTCTTATGGTTGGTTTAATTGTTCCCCACCCCCCTTCCCCATATATACATGTTAGATTAGTAGCCTTCTAGCAGAGCATGCTGCATTAACCCACAGGATTGACTTAAATATAATATGGTGACCGGGCAGAAGATTTGCTTTTAGCACCTCTTCAGTCCTCTTTGCTATTCCCAAATTCAGCTTCTACATTTCTCTTCATTCCCCTGAGTTCCTGCTGCCTATATGAAGCAGCATATCCCTGAAGGCTCCTCTCTTGAACTGGACATTCTCAGGTCAGTTTTACTCCCACAGGATCCTGCTCTTCACCAGCTATGAATGGCTGACATCACATAATCCAATAACTTTATCACTCAATGTTTTAGCAAGCTTATAAATTAACCATACTGTACAGACTTAAGATAAGTATGAATGAATCCAGAATTGTACCCTTCCTAGAAGACCTGAGATTGTTGTGTAGGTACAAAAGAGAGCATGTGACTAAAAGTGAGGGGGAAGTTCTCTTCTGAAAAGAATCAATTAGCCAACTGTCAGTCGTCTTGGGAAGAAGCTAACATTGGACCCAGAAGTGATAATTTAGGAGGTGAAACAGAAAAAAATTGCGTATTTCCACCTAAAGTTTGATTAACTTTGGTGCTGAACTGTGGAGACAGCTTAGTTTACTTCAGGGGCTCTGTGTGTGTGTGTGTGTGTGTATGTGTGTGTGTGTGTCTGTTTTAGGAGTGGGTGGAAGGAAGAAAGTTGAGCTGCCCTGGTAATAGTCAATCAGGATCCTGCTTAGAATAAGGCATAAACACAAATGAGTCTTTTGAATTTCCATTCCATAGACTTCGCATATTATATAAATTCTCACTCAGAGTTATGCCTTATATGAGCAATAGTATTGGGCTTAGGACACAGCTTAAGACAAACCTGTTCCCATGCTTATGAAGGAAGTTGGTGTCACTGATAAAATCCAACTGTGCTCACCTGTCCAGCTGCCTTAGAGAGTCTTTGGTTACAGAGAAAGCTACATGTTAATATGCTGAAGAAACAGGCAAGAAGGTGGTGGGTATTTCTTACTTAGCAAATGGAGATGATGTCCTGGAAAACTCTCAAAAGAAGTGAAGATCTTTAAGGGGAACTAAGTTCACTGAGGCCTCTACTGTACAGAGTTCTGACTATAGAAACAAAAATGATTAGACCTTTGGGGACATAGACAAATACCCCATGGAATTTCAGAAAACTTTTACTAATGTGTAGAAAACATACTAATGGTATTAATCAGTTACATTTATTAGCATTTTAAAATAAATTGCAATTAAAAAAAACTTTTCAATATCTATTATTTTAATTTGGCTTTTTAATGATGGACAAATATTAGTAATTATTGTAATTATTAGTAATTATTGGCCAATGTCAGGACCATCACCTTAGATTATTCCACCTTCTTTCCATACCATCACAGTCACCTGACCAAATAAATGGAGAAAGCTTTCAGAATATGAGCTACCTGCTAGTTGTAGCTAATGCCCAACCTCATAAACTGTCTGAAGCCCCAGGCAATAAAGCAGTTTCATTCTTGTCTTTAAATTGGGGCAATGTCCACAATAGCAAATAAAAGCTACTGTTACACATTCCAGTAACTCTGTAAATATTTTCTTGTACCATAATTGTTATTACACAGCCTTTATTTGGTCTGGTTTCATCATTTTGCACTGTGAAATAGCTTTACAGTGCATTACTACAGCTGGAAGAACATATATTTGTATAAATATACTGGATAGTTGTATACAAATGAACAAGGTATTTGTGGAAGAACATATGTTTGTATAAATATACTGGATAGTTGTATACAAATGAACAAGGTATTTGTCGCAACTTACCGAACAGCCAAATTACTGAAGAAAATTTCTGGCATTAAAATGCAGCAAGTTTGTTCTTTTGGTTTCATCACTAACAATAATGCCTCATCATAAAAATACATTTGTTTTTTAGGGTGCCATATTAGCAAAATTAGATAACTTACATTGAATAAATGAATGCAATTTATTGTTAACAAATTTCATTACATTTACCAGTTTTAACACAGGTGGATACAGAACTTCCTTTTTTTAATCATTCCAGGTGGATCTGAGTTTTATATTCAAACTTTTATACAGTTTTTGAGTTTTGTATGACTTGAATTTTTAAATTTTCTGTAAAATACTTCACTTAAATGATCATATTATATGTGTATCTTTTCTTCAGATACAAGATTAGATATAAATGTTGTAACATAGGTGTGTAGATAGTGGATCCTGGATGGAACTGGCTTTTTTATCGAAAAGAATATAATTATACATGAGGACTTATGAATCCAAACCTGTGTCATGCCTGTGTGCAAACCCAATTAAACACTGGAAATAGAAGTGGTTTTGGTGAACTCTGAAAAAAAAAGAGTTAGTGGAAAAATAGAATTAAAAGGTAATACTAATCTTTCCATGAACTTTTTGAAGTACCCTCGTATTTATTACCTTCAATTGTAATATGACAATGCTTTCAGAAGCTCCTGAAATATATACACTATATCTCCCTGCAGGAAATAACCATATACAGATTTTTTAAATCTCTTTCAAATATTTCTTTAACAGTATCTGTCTTCTTTCTTGTTATTAGGTATAATTTCATGGTATCATTAATAATTCTTAACTCTTGAATGAGGAGGGACATTCTTATTAACACATGCTTTGTAACATATTTTTTGTTCACTGGTAAATGATTCAGACTTTCTTTCCCAGACTTATTTTCATTCTGTGTGTGCAAAATTGCTACCTAAATAAATTTCAGTTTGTTAAGAATGCTAGATATCAAATAATGGAAGCTTGGAAAATGATTTTATTGCAGATTACGTGGATTTTGTCATTATTGCCAATAAGGTAAACTTTCACTTTTCTGTCATTCTCTGCTTAACAAATTGATAACTGCTTCTTTTGCTGTATTGTTCATTACTGCCTTTCTCTTTCACAGAAGCATTTAATAGCTTTTTTATCCCAGCTATTTCTTGATTAAAAATCACTGAGATATGTTTAATGAACAACACACTTTCTGAGTTTAATTAATTTAAAAACAAACAAACAAACAAACTTGCTTCTAACCTTACACAGGATAAGTATCACATCACTGGAAGAGGAGATTGTGTGTGTACCTGGCACCAGATGGCCCTAATAGCGTAACTCAATTCTGACTTTAATGTTAAGGTTTGATTAATTAAATGATTTTTTGTTTGGATAATAAATTATTCCTCTGAAATTGTAGGTTAAGGTTTGAAACAGCTTGCTGATCATTTGTCTTTTCAAAGTACAGAGTCATTAAGATCCAAATTAACAGCCATATGCTGGATTTCTTTGTTTTAAAACTGTTAGAAATGTACTTCAGGAGATGAATGGCCTGGTCAAGGACTCTGCTGGGAGTTAGTCAATGTTATTTGAGGATGCTCATGCTTTGTCATCTATCTGAGAAGAAAGAATGATCCTGTTACAATAGGGTGACAACCAGGGACATACCAATAAAGAAAGTGCTGTGGGTTCTATAGGAAATCTTTTCTCTGGTTATCTGTAGCATGAATGATAGTCACTGGAACAATGGTAAATCAAGAACCAAGCTCTTGATACGGTGGTAAATGATCAATTTCACCTGTTTCTTAGGATGAGCTGGGTTCGGTTATCTGTAGCATGAATGATAGTCACTGGAACAATGGTAAATCAAGCACCAAGCTCTTGATACGGTGGTAAATGATCAATTTCACCTGTTTCTTAGGATGAGCTGGGTTACTGCTGCCACAATGCAGCATTATTTTCTGCTATACATCTTCACATCTGGATCAGATTGGGTTTGCCATTTCAACTGAGAGATTGACACCATCGAAGCAACAGTGGTGCTTTGCTACAAATAGCACCAGACTCAGAGAATGGTGCAAGGATCAGGAGTTAGTGTATTGTCCTAAGTAAGTCTGTATATACAGCTTTCCCATTTTTTCTTAGGGGGTGGAGAGATAAAAATTACAGTGTGAAAAAGGGAATTCATTCAAGGTGTGCTATCCATGCAACACATTTCAAGATGGGGGACATGGAACAAAAAGCCTGAAAAAACACCAATGACATTTTGTTGAGCTGCAAAAGGAAGTCAAAGGGCAAGAAAGTGTGAGTCTAAAGTATTTTGTTTCTGCAGTCACTTTTTTCCCCAGATATTCTAGCCTAAAAAAATTTTCACACTTTATTCTTGTGATGAAAAGCATTTGTGATTCCCACCACCCCTCATCCTGATCTTGTTTTAGTCACAATTAAAGTGTCCCTGAACTATTGCCTGTTTATATGAGAACAAAGTTTTCAAAAACACTACCCTGCTCCTCTAGTCAGATCTTCCAAGTGCCAACCAACTTCCAGGAATCTGAACTTCACCAGTCTGGATATCTGCTGACAGGCCCCACACACAGACTGAAAGCAGGGCTTCTGGTGCCATCACAAGGGCCACACAAAAAAATGAAATAATGGTTACTACCTATTCAGTGCTCACTCTTTAATGAACACTATTCCAGGCACATGTAATCCCCACAAACAACCTTAAGAGCTCCATGTTATTGTCATCTCATAAAACAGATGAGGTTAATGCACAGAAAGGCTAAGTATGTTTTTTCGACTCACTTGATATGCATATCAAACACATAGAGGCAGGGGAGTGATACTGTAGAGATAGGCATATAGAAAACAGAAAAAGTGACAGCTGCCAGCCTGACATAAGGGAAGGACATGTAAAACCAAACGTGATGCTCCATTCTAATTGTCCCTGCCCTTTTACATTCCTTTCCATTATCTTCACAATGCAGAGTTGGTGAGAAGTATCCAAGGGCATGCTGAACAGTGGTGAGAAGTGGGGAGAGGAGACATCCTGAGGCACAATGACAGTGTCCATACCAGTGCCCAAGGATATGGGGTGCTAGGTAGAATAGAAGACGCCACAGCAAAGCATTCCACCTGTTTACTCACTAGCACCCAAGGACACAGCACAGGGGGGCATGGGAAGCTACATGAAGTGTGTCAGTAGCCTAGGATGCAGAGTGCTAAAGAAGATGAGAACAGAGGTGACAGATGGAGGAAGTGGATGGCACAGGTGTGCAACTGGGTATGATGAGCAAATGATTAAATAAAAATACACCAAAAATTATAAAAGCCAGGCTTCTCATTAGAGAAAGTACTTCAAAGTAATTGAAAGGGTAGAAGGAAGAGTGTCCCCTGATATGTTAAAATACAATCAGAGTTATGAGTATAAGGCCATGTTTTATATACACACACATATACATATACACTTGCATAGTTCTAAATATGCATGTATGTACTTATGGGTATGCATATATATATCTCAAACATATAAACATGTGTACATTGCATACTTCAGTTTTCTCAGAAACCTAGAAGCAATAAAAATAATGATACCCCACTGGAAATGAACACACGCAGAACCCAGGTTTAGGTTTCTAAATATCATCAGGGCTCTTTAGAGAAACATTTTTAAAATGCAAAATTCCAGGGCTGTGAGAGAGAAAGGATGAGATAAGCCTAGAACATCTTGTGTGGTAGATCCTTGAAGAATGTTAAGGACATGTCAAGGAGACACAAGAACCAGTTTGGAGGGGCTCCCACTGAACAAATATGGTATAATTAGAGCATCAAAATAAATATCAATAGTAAAGGAATGCAACACATAGAATAAAATAGAAATTCATGAGTTCATACTGATATAAGTAAATTTATGAATAGAAATGGAAAATTCTTTGTTGCAGTAGAATGTCCATAATAAATATAGAAAAAAAAAAGGTAACATTCAAATTCACAGATGACAATCATCATATTGCTAGTTGATTTGAGTAAGAGTTGACAATGGAAACTAAGGCTGATGGGCAGAGGTTTAATGAACAACAGGGCATTGTCATGATGCAGGAGGAAGGATTTGGGGAGGCCCGGCAGCCAGCCTTAATTCAGGCCATCCTCTTACCAGGTTCCTGACTCCACCAAAGGAAAGAATTCAAGAGCAGAGTCACATTAGAAAGTGAGAACACGTTTAGTGCAACAGATAAGAAATGCGGGTTCCGCAGAGAGAGTATGAATCGGTCCCAGAAAAGTGAGTGACAACCCTACTCCTACCCCCGCTTCCACTGGGATTCTGCTTTTATAGTTTCACTATCTAATGAATATGCAATTAAGGGGATGTTTCCCAGTTATGTAACATAGTCTTGCACATATGCTCAATTGGTCTTTTTTTGGAGCATGTTCATTGGTCATATCCTACCACATGCACCAGTCATATTCAAGAATATTCTGTGCTCTTTACCACCCCTAGTGTAAGGTCATTAAAAGGATAAACTCCCCTCCACTGAGCAGGCTTGGCTACCAGGGTTATATAACCCTTTTCTACTGAGCATGCCCAGCCACTGGATTTGCATAAGGCAGCCCCTTGAGGTCTTGATTTAGCCATGTTGATGCCCAAAATAGGTCTAATTAGCAACAGTAACTTTCCTCTAGGGGAAGGCTTAGGGGAGGGGCCTGAGATTTGGGGGAATGGCTTGAAACCCAGAGGTGTGTCCTGTAACCCAAGCCCATGGAAACTGAGCACCTCCTCTCACAGTCATACTCTGGGAAAATACTGATTAGGAAGGGAAAAATTGTTGATTTACATTGAGGTAGACAGTAATGAGACCAGGTATTTTTGGTTAATATTATTAGTAGTTGGATGATTGGATATTGCACATCCCTGACATTATCCATTAAGAAGAGCACAAAACCACTAAAAAAAATATGGATATTATATATATATATATATCTCCTGCCAAGGAAGCATGACATGGGTCTTATTATGAGGTAACACTGGACAGATTCAGTGAAAGGTCATCCTACAAAATATAAGTCCTACAGACTTTAAATGTCTAAGATGTTAAAGACTGAGAAACTGTTGCAGTTTGGAGAAAATTGAATTAACATAGCAATTAAGTAAATGGATATTCCTGGATAAGAATCTGAACCAGAAAGAAAAAGAGACATTGTTAGACACTATTGTTGTATAAGTGTTAATTTCCCGATTTGGAAGTTTGTATGGTAGTTATGTAGGAGACATTTTGGGGTGAAATAAATACAAGAATATTTAGGGGTGTTGGGAATATACTGTTTGCAGTTGGCTCTTCAGTAGTTAAAAAAAGATGGATGATTACATGCTTACATACATATGTGCATGTGTGTGCACGTGTAGAAAGAAAGAGAGAGAGAGAGACTATGCAGCAATGCAGTAGAATAAAATTTTACCAGTTGGGAAATCTGAGTGCATACTTTGCACTGTCCTTGCTTTTTAAGATTTAAATCATTTCAGGGCCGGCCCGGTGGCGCACTGCTACAGTGCGCCGCTTGGGAGCATGGTGGCGCTCCCGCCGAGGGTTCGGATCCCACGTACAGACCCGTTCCCGCTCACTGGCTGAGCGAGGTGCGGCCGCAACGCCAAGGGTTGCGATCCCGTTGCCGGTCCCGGTCCGGTACGGGCGCGACACTGAGGGTTGCAATACTTTGCCGGACACGAAAAAAGACAAAAAGGAAAAAATAAAAAATAAAAAAAGACTTAAATAATTTCAAAATAAACTGTTACAAAATCAACCACAACAATCCTACTCAAGAATTCTAAATTTATGTCAACCAAGGGTAATTTTAAGATTGTGGATAAATTTTACTCTATGCCTTAATAGTCAAGGGGGGATTATTACATAAATTTATAATAAAACTGATAATCATAGGAATGCCAAACATTTGTAACATATTTTGAAAATAATATTTGCTAATCTTTTTAAATAAATAAAATTTTTTTTTCCTTTTTGTCTTTTTTTTTACTGACCAGTAACGGAATCACAACCCTCGGTGTCACGCCGGTACCGGGGACCGGCAACGGGATCGCAACCCTCGGTGTTGCGTTCGCACTGCGCTCAGCCAGTGAGCAGGAACCGGTCTCCACATGGGATCCGAACCCTCGGTGGGAGCGCCGCCGCACTCCCAAGCAGCACACTCTCCAGTGCGCCACCAGGCCGGCCCTAAAATTTTTGTTTTTAAAAGGAATCTTCAAATATCTGGAAAATAACTGTACAAAGAGTTTACCTTCTGCAATGGTGATGAGTGAATGAGGGATTATTGTAAGAGTTAAGTGTTCATGTATTAAGGCTGCAAATATGATAGATGTGCTTCTTGGGATGTAATCCTTGGATGACCCACATCAGAATTATTTGGAATGCTCATTAAAAAAAAACAGCTCTAGAGCTATGACAAAATTACTGAAATGGAATCTTTAAAGGTGAGGACCTTTAAAATCTGCATTTTCATAAGCATTGCCTCCTATCTCAGCCACAACTGTTTCTTAGAGACCCAGAAGTCAAAGAATCATTGTTACAGAGGTTGTGGCTTATATAAACCTTGTAGTAGTAGAAAAGCCACCAGTCTGTCTACCTGATAACGTTCTCATTTTGAGAACTAGGTCAATTTTAGTACACAGTGTGTCTATTGGCAGTCTTATAGTGCTGTGGGGGCCAAGTTCTCCAACCCTTGGAGAGCCCTAAAGGCTTCAAACTAACATTCTCACCATCTTTTTCTGGAGATAATTCATATGATAACTTTATCTGGTAGATGCAGTTGATATTTTTGACTCATTTTCATAGACAAAGAAATCAGACATAGATTAAAAAAATAAAATAACTTGCCTCAGGCTACAATACTAGTTAATGAAGAAATCTAATCAAGTTGTTTACATTTGAGGACAGCATTTTTGCAATATGAGATATTGCTTTGAATTTTGGAAATAAGCAGTGTCTGTATATACAAAATAGATCATCCATATATTTTGGGTACTGTCAACCAAAAGATTTGTAGACATGCATGCAGGCTGTTTATGTCATAATGATTTATGTTGCCCCTACCTCCACCCACAGCAGGAAAAATTCTTCCCAGGTCTCCCCAGAAAAATAATTTCTCAACTGACTCCAGGAGAGACAGGGCAGAATGGAATTCAGCTCATTATGTAAATCACTGCCTTTTCTTCTCATGTTTATTTATCTAATGCTAGCTAGATTTGCCAAATCAAGCTAGTAGCCAGATCCCTTGAACCCTCTATTGACTTAACCCAGTGGTATTCTGTGGTGGTCTTTTGGTCTTTGGTCGTATTTAACCTTCCCCCACGTCCCCCCACTGCTGTCTGGTTCCATATGGCTAAGGCTCAGGTTTATGATTCCAACTTTAATGATTCATGAGCTGAACTCCATGGTAGGATCATACCCAGTGGTATTCTGTGGTGGTCTTTTGGTCTTTGGTCATATTTAACCTTCCCCCACGTCCCCCCACTGCTGTCTGGTTCCATATGGGTAAGGCTCAGGTTTATGATTCCAACTTTAATGATTCATGAGCTGAACTCCATGGTAGGATCATTTATATTGCTTATCATTTGGTCTTCAGTATGAAATGATGATAACAGACAGTGATGCATTTCACAGTCATGGAAATAATGTAAGATATTCTCCAACAATAATTCTTCCTTTTTAATTGCTTTTGTTCACATTATCTCCTTAGCTGTTCATGAAGTCCCTATGATATAAGTAAACACATGTAAATATTATTTTATTTTATCGATTAGAAAATGAAGAGACAGGACTGAAGATTACAAAACATTTTTTTATAGACCTGGGATTAAAGACCGGGTCTCTGAATTTCTATTGTGTTGCATTATAGTACAGCACAATGATAGGACTCAACGCTGATTCATTTATTTATTTTGTCAATAAAAATTGGTTAATTACTTGTCATCCATCAGGTTGTACCAGGTGCTGGGTATGTAACTGTACTATTTGAGAGGAAGTAGTACATGGGCTGCCTTAGTGGAAACGTGCAGATAGCTGTGACATCACAAAGTCTGTGTGGCCAACCTACATTGAGCAAAGAGCATTTCAAGATGGAGTATTTTTCTAGAATCTGGAAATCAAATGAGTTAGTCAGGTGATAAGGAAGGGGAATCCGAAGAAACCAGGCCAGTTTACCCAACAGGCAGGTTAAGTACAGACCTTTCTCCACAAGAAAAGCAGGGATCCAAACAATTAAAACAAATACTAAGAAATTTATATTTGAAATATATTTCTCTATCACAGAAAAAAATAACTTTATTGTGTTCCCTTACACTGGCTTAATGGTTTAATATTACGTTTATTTTGAATTACATGAAAGTCAAAGAATACCATATTTTCCCAGCAATTAGTGTATGAAATTCTCAATCCCACCTTGTCTAGAGGAGAGAGACAGCATAGGATATAGGGACTTACAGGAGTTTAGTCTGGCTTGAGTGCACTCTTGTAATCAGAGCAATGGCGGAGCTGTGGGCAATGCCATGTCGACATTCTCTGTAGTCAACAGCCTTCTATTGTGTGGGAGGAGTTCAGACGTCGTCCCAAGATCCCTGGTGATTCCTGGAGGCAGCACAGTGCAATAAGGGCCTGGAGTCTGGAGTTTGGACTTTACCTCTGTTACTTACTGTGATTGCAGACAAGCTTTCTTAGCTTTTTGGTGCTACACTTTCCTCATTTGTAAATTGTGAGGTTTGAATGAGCTGATGAGGCTGGAGACTACACTTATTAAGTGGTTAACAGTGTTGAAAGAGTTTAATGAGGTGAGTGACATGATCAGATTTGCATGTTAGAATATTTATGCAGGTTGCAGTGGGCAGCATAGGAGATAAGAATAGAGTCAGAAAGAGAAGTTAGGACACAGACCCAAGCATGATGATGAACTGGAATGAACTGAACGGAGAAGAGTTAGGAAGAAGAAAGGGAGTGGTTTTCTCTAATAGATGTGATTGATTTAGTGATAGTGAGGAGGGGGAAGAAGACATCAATACTGGCCAAATAAATTAGTGTGTGCTTGTGGGAGATGGGGCAGAGAGTATGGGTTTTTACTAGCATGACTGTAAAGTGGGGTCCTGCGGTAAAATGGTCTTGTAATATGAATTGGGAAATCAAGACCTAATTCTAGCTCTCTATTTGTTACTGTTCGTGGCCTGCAGCAAATCTGTTAATTTTGTGGGTCTCAGACCCCTGGTGTCCTAATCTGAAAAACAGGGGCTGGTCTAAACTGTTTTGAAATTGCTGTCAGCTTTTGCATTTGATAGTTACGATGTTAATATGTGGTAAATTCCTATTTAATGAACAATAATCAAAGTATTTTAGCTATGGAGCTCAAAAATAAGAGGAGAGTATGAACACAGTCATTTCAACATAGAAGAGCATCTCGTGTTTGTTGTAACATTAGCCTTGGGTAGCTAGTTTTTGTTTTTGTTTTTGTTTTTTTTCTTTTCCTCAGCAAGAAGTAAAAACCTTTAAGTAATTTTCAGTCTAATCTATCTTTGAAGTCAAACTAGTTTTTTTTCTACAGATTTATTATCCTGACTTAGGGGAAAATGAGTTTTACTAAAGCTCTCATACTGTACTTTGGATATTCATTATAGAATCAAATTATAAAAACTCTTCAAAATTAAAAATTATGTTGCTTTGCATTGCTTCGCCCCCCAGGGATTTGTCACTTCTCTTCCCCTGGGTGACAGAGATGCAAAGGATTACTCAAAGCCCATCTTTTCTGAGCAGTGAGAGGCCCCGAAGTGGTTAATCTCCCACTGGAACTCTCAAGCAAGAGGGATCCCTTCCTTGGGAAATTAACACCAAATTGGGATTCTCTTCCTGCATTTATTTTACAGACCAGGAAGTTACAGGAAGAGAACAAAGGTGGGGTTATAGTTTAACAATATAGGCTGGTAACTTTCAGTGAAACAAGCCAGATGACATTCCAGTAGACAATTAAGTGGTCTTATCAACACAAGTCTGATCTTAGTAAACATTCTTTCTTATAGCAATTTCTCAGTATCTTTACATAACAATCAGTAACTACTTTGTCTTTGAGCCAGCAACCTGCTGTGCCACAATCCTTATCTTGCAACAGAGACTTATAGCCTGAGGAAAATTTCCTGTCCTTGCAAGGTCAATATTTGAAGCTGCAAGGCTTTAGAAAACCAGGCCCTGTGAAGTACATATGCCTTATAGTATATTCCACAAAATTATAGTTGTATTAATGAAAAGGAAGGTTAAAAAAAAAAAAAAAGTCCCCTACATTTTAGGTTCAGAAAAAGCTTGCATGTTTAACACTGGGAGGTATGAACAATTGGTAGTAGTTCATTTAAGGATGGCAGTGTCCTCTTGCATACCATAAAAGGTTAGTGAGAAGATCAAATGAGCCAACATATATAAAATACTGTTTTTTTTAATTGTAAGTGCTACATGGTATTGGTCAAGGGCTTCTTTCACTTTCATGAATAGTTGCAGATTTTCACTTAGAGCTTCAGAACTGATTTCATGTGTTTCAAATCCTGGAAAACTAAGTATTAAGTGTGAAGAAACCCTAGGTATAGCCCTGCATTAAATATATGTTTCTCATGCTTTCAAACAAGCAGCATTTCCTCTGTACTAACAAAATGCAAAGATTCTGTAGAAAACTATGTTTTCTGAAGCCTTATTCTGAATTTTTTTAATTAGATAATCAGATCAATTCCATGAGACAGATAGTAGTAATCAACAGTGAGATTATCATAGATATTAGGAAGAGGTGGTTAGTGTGAGGAAAGTAGTATCTTAATGATCAGAGAAGGGAGATAGAAAGGGTCTCAGAATGAGATTCAGGAGAGTAATGGTGACAAACGGTGTACAAACTTGGACTAGAATTCTGGTGGCTTCTTGTGAGTTGCGGTGGATCCAACACTTCCTCCAAAGTCATTGAAGTTTAATCCCCACTGTAACTTATCAGGGTGAGAAATCTTGTTATGGTAATTGAAAGGTGGGACCTTGAAAAGGTGATTAGATTGTGAGGACCATGCCTTAGTGAGTGGATTACTAATGGTGATCAGGGACGTGGTTCTGAGGGCTTTAAAAAGAGAGCAAGTGAGAGACCCTCTCTCTCTCTCTGCCCCACCATTCTGCTGTGTAAACCCCCTGCATTACTGCCAATGTGGAGACCCTCACCAGATGTGTTCCCTGGACTTTGGACTTCCCAGCTTCTGAAACTATCAGTATTACATTTCATTTCTTACAAGTCACCCATTTCCAGGTATTGGGTTATAAGCAACAGAAATGGACTGAAACATGGATATTATAATGTCAGGAATTACTTTTTACTGAGATAAAGACTAGTTTGAAAATCTTTGAGACTTAGCTTTCTGAATTCAACCCTATTTTGTTTACTTTGTAAGAAGAAATAAAGAAAATCACAGAAAGAGGAAGAATTATCTGGATTTGTCTGAAATTATTTATTTTGAATTATATCCAGTATATAGCTGGTGTGTAGCCTTAAACTCAGGTAAGCAAGTCAGATTGTTTTATTTTATATAACTTTATTTTTGTATAACAAATTCTGTACAACCATTCTACTGACTAGCAGGGGCAAAAAGGACCTTGGACATTTCAGGGATTTCCTGGCTTCTCACTGTTCTGGGATCTAACCCAGCTTCAAGAACATATCAGTAGTAGTTGCATGGAGTCACACAGATTGCCTCAAAGTCAGCACATCCCAGGCTACAAGGATCAGTCAGGGAGTTTGTCTGGTGTCACGACTGGGCCAGCTGCAGGCTTCAGCTTGCCTTCCTTAAGTCCAGTCTACCTGCAGGTTTTTCTGCCTCTTTTGTGGAGCTGCCAGGAAGAAGAGCATAGATCTTGCCCCATACCCACCCTTCTGCCAGTCCCACACATCTCTTTATGCAGGCTTCAGCTTGCCTTCCTTAAGTCCAGTCTACCTGCAGGTTTTTCTGCCTCTTTTGTAGAGCTGCCAGGAAGAAGAGCATAGATCTTGCCCCATACCCACCCCTCTGCCAGTCCCACACATCTCTTTAAGTCTAGGGAAAATAGTTCCTTTAGGTTATTGTAGGGCAGTCTGTCTACACTTTGAATCCTTATTTTCTTTAAAGGTCTTGGCTTTTCAAAAACTGAAAGAGGTGAGTCTAACTTTCTATTTTGCCATCTTATTCCCTTTGAGGAAATGAAGGACAGGCCATGCACCTGCTTCAATAGGAGGATAGTGAGGAAACATTTATGAGAAAAATTAAAACACTATTCTGCCACTCATGGTGCCTACATACATAAATAAATATAGTGTATCTAAATAAATTGACAATAATAGCAAACTCCATCAACCAATAGGTGGAGCTGTAATCTATCAAATAATTAGCAGATGAGGCTTTTTGAATACAAATAAAGACTGAACATCATTAGAATTATGTATCAGGCACGGGTCAAAAGGTTTTGCATGTTTTGGCTCACTTAGAAATCCAAAATGCTTTGTTAAGGGAGTAATGTTATTATGACCATTTTAGAGATGAGCAAGCCAAGGTTCAGGGTGGTTGAATAATTTGTCCAAGGTCACACAGCTTGTAAGTGCAGATGTTCAATCAAAACCCAGCTTGCCTACCTGCATTATTGCCCCTAAACATAGGATATACTGCCTCGTTATATTCTTCTCCATCCTTAGTAAAGGAATTTCTCTTTCTTCCCTTTTTATTCTATCCTGCATTTTACAAACAGTAAAAAATTAAATACATACTTTTAAATCCTTTTCCAGGTGTTAGCCTTCAGATAGAATAGAAACTATTGTTACATTGTTACATTATTTTTTCCTCCACTGGGCACTCAGATGACTGTTTTTTAAATGAGTTTCATCCTTCCATACTTCCAACACTTTGCTCATGCATTTCATTTCATCATAAACCATCCTTTGGTCTTTCTTATTAATAAATAATGTCCTCATCCTTCATGTGTACTTCCATATGTCCCGCACTCTGTAAGATAAATCTCACTCAACTCCAGGTGAGTATTCTCATTAGAATTTTTCCTATACTTTGTTACACCAGTTATCATTTTCAATTTGTAACATATGTAATTGTATGCCTGGTCTGACACAATGTACATTTTTTGCGGTGAGGGATATCACGTTTTCATTTTATATCACAGGACCTAACACTGTCTTAACAAATAATAGCTACTCAATGTATGCTTATTTTGAATGAATGAACCATCTTTACAGGAATCTGTAGGGAAATAAGAATTAAAAAACATGATCACGTCTCCTACTGTTGCAATTGTTTTTGAAAGGTGTTTCCAGCTCTTTTTGAAATTTATATCCTTCTTGTCATTTCCCAAATAGAAGCAGCTGTCCCTTAAATTTAAGACAGAAACTTGGTCTGAAAAGTGACACTTGCTCTGTTTCTGCAGATGTCTCCAAGAACAGCTTGTATGGGTGCAGTTGCACCTGACAGTGAATATTAAAGATTTGGCTTGCTTCATCTCTCACGTTCACAAGGAATCATGTTTAAATAAATCCTCTCTCACCAAAGGATCACATCTCTACTTTGTAAGTATCATATTTTCTTTAACATGCTGCTTTCACTGAATTATTGACTGAGACAGTAGCCAAGGATAAGGGGTCATCAGGTCTGTCTTCATTTCTTTAGTCTATCAACCTCCAACTTCAAATAATCTCAAGATGCAACTTGATAGGCAGCCCAACCCAGTCAATCCTTCAGCTTCTGTTCATTTAGCAGATTCTATTCAACACAGGTCTTGGCTGAGATTTTCTTTGAATCAGCAAATACAGTCTACTAACTCATTGCCTCCAAATGTATACATGGTCCTGCTTTATTTGGTAGTCCTACTTTTAACTGCAAGTCCCTGTATTTCAAGCTGCAAATGATATGACTAGAATAAAATTTTTGCTAGGTGTATGTTGGAGGCAATAATATTACTATCAGGTTGCTCTCTGCATTTGGAAACAGCTTTTATTCAGACCCTATTTCCAGGATCACTTCAAAACAGAAAAAGTATTATTCACATTTGTTACACTTCAAGAAACAGGTTTCATCAGGGCTCACAGTGGATCATTTCTGCATATGTTCATCAGTAAGTTAAAAAAAAATAGAAAGTGATACATTAATAACTAAGATTCCGGGTTTATTTTTAAGATAACACTTCAATTTTTAAGTTTGTTGTACTCATTGCCATAGCTCTTACTACAGACACCAATGACCTTCATAAAACTAAATCAGAAGGGCATCAGTCTAAATCTTACATAACCTCTCATTAGCAGTTGATA
>NW_007728098.1:33208-33597 GCF_000696425.1 Galeopterus variegatus | reverse complement strand
TGCATATCAGAAAAGTAGGGACGACTTTTAGCATCTCTCAGGTCTCATCTGCTTCTTTCCAGATCCAGTCAATAACAAAAGTCTGTCTTACCTGAACATCTCTTGAATCTAGCCACTTGTCTTCACCTACAGTTTTGACACCCTAGTGAGCTCCAAACCTTTCTCATTTGGATTTCTGTGAGAGCCTCCTATGGGAATCCCAACATCACATCTATCCTTTCATTAAACATTTACAATAGGTAACTAGGATGATATTCTAAAATTACAGATATGATCATGTGGCACCTCTAATTAAATTCTTTAATGAATTCCTATTGCTTTAAGAATAGAGACCTGAATTCTTAACTCAGCCTGCCAGGCTCCTCTTGGTCTGGCCCTGCCTCCTCCCA
>NW_007728098.1:32753-33022 GCF_000696425.1 Galeopterus variegatus | reverse complement strand
ATGAAGGAAAAAAAAAGGTGAGTAAAAAAGGTAATGGGTTGAGGATGTGGGATAGGTTTTCAAAAGGTCTTTATCTCGAGGAAACGTCTCCCGCTTAGTTCAGTTCTGGGCCTCTGAAGTCCACAACTAGATCTTGGGAAGGTTTCCTTCCTAGCTTTCATGTCTCAGGATTCTCGCCCTGGGTTATACTGCTCTCTTCAGAATAATCAATGTATTAATCTGTTTCTGTTGCTTATAACAAAATACTTGAAACTGGGTGATTTATAAAG
>NW_007728098.1:27611-31472 GCF_000696425.1 Galeopterus variegatus | reverse complement strand
TAATAGTCACAGTGGGGGCTAAGTTCCTACTATATAAAACTTGAGGGACACAATTCAAGCTTCAGGGAGTTTTGGGGAGACATAATCCAATCCACTACAATTGGCTTGGTATTTCTTTCATGGATTATTTTTCTTTCTTTTCTTTTTTTCCCACATATCCCTCCTTCCTAAAAAAATCTGGAGAGTTATTTGAACTGATGAAGTTTCCCCATGCTTGACATTATATAGAACTCCCAATTCTTCTCAACCACCTTACTCCTATTCTATTATTATCAGCATTCCTAGCTTATTCAATTAGTATTATGCTTATTAAGGAAAGATTGTTAACATAATAGGTTAAGCAACGTGAGCTTCAGGTTCCCTTCTAACTACTCTATCATTTCCATGTACTCTACCCCACCACATCCATATCCCACTGTTGGGTAACCTGAAAGTCAAGACACTTCTGGTTGAAGGTACAGTCTGATCCAAACCCACCCAATAAGGAGGGAATTTATTGACTTGTATAACTAAAATGTCTAAAGGGAGAACTGTCTCCAGCATGGCTGTACTGTGGAATCAGATAATGTTTTCAGGGCTCAGTTTATTCCCCAGTTTTGACTCTGCCTCCTGCTGTATTGGCTTCAGTCTCAGGTCCCACCTGGTAGCAAGATGATGGGAATAAGTCCAACTCACATATCCACTCCAGTTTACATTCAGCAGGAGAGAGTAAATTCACTCCCCTGACTGCTCAAACAAAAGTACTTGCATTGAGGCTTTGGAGCTCTGATTGGCTTGGTAGAGAGCATGTACCTGTTCCCAAGCCATCCAGTGTTGGAAATAGTATGATCTGATTGGTTCGTAGGTGATGCTCATGTGCCCACTCCTAGGGCTGGAGTTAGAGTCAGCTTCCTAGGAACTGCACACACTGAGAGTGAGAGAGGGGACAGGGAGCCTATCTAGACATGGGAACTGCTTCTCAAAGTCTGTGGCTGGGTGTCTGGTAGCTCAAAATATAGTGAATATCCACTATATTAAGTTCCTGTTGCATTCTTCAGGTACAAAGTTTCTCTCTATACATGTCAAGCAAGGGAAGAAATATTAAATACACCCATAAATTAATAATGGTTTATTGCCCCTAAAATTGCAAATTTATGTGACACATCTGTGTAGACATATGTTAGAGAGGAAGGGAATTCAATCTTCCTGTAAGACACTAATAAAATAAATGATTATTTTTAAGACTGTGAGTAAACGATACAGAACTCCAAAGATGAATATCTGAAATAAAAGTGGTATTTTAACAAAGTAATTTGTATTAACTTAACAATATATTTGTAAGTAATAATTAAATATCATATAGGTTGCTTAACCCTCTGCAGTAAGCATTTTTTGTTTAGTTGTTTCAAAAATGAAAATGACATAAGCCTCCACCTCCACACCTTCATCTTAGGGAAAAAAAAGGGGGGGGGGAGGTTGTCGCTGGCTAAGTTCATTGGGAATGTCATGGACGTTGTGTAGTGTCCTCAGTTAATGAATGACTTATTTCCCCCTGGTATCATACATATTTCCGTCTGTGAAAGAGTTGAGAAAAAGCATGCCTGTTAGGAGCTCACCTGTTAGGAGTTCTAACTGCAATGAAGGTGGATATTTGGTGTGAGTTCAGATTCAGGAGAGGAAGAGGGTAGGCATTGATTCTTCTATCCCAGGACACAGATATTTTGTGCAATAAATTGTATTTCCAAGTCTAACAGCACCTGCCAAAGTAGCACATTTATAATGAGAAAGTAGCTCACTCATCTACCAGATCCACTTTCAACATATAATTAGAATTCTGCCGCCTCAACTCTGTGTGCTCTAATGTGAGAATTATTTCTGGCCACATATTGCAAATACTATTCTGTTTCATATACATGGCTTTCTTTCTTGAATGTTTTGTTCTGGGAACCATTTATCATTGATTTGTGTCCAGGTGCATTTATCATGTTAGCCCAGCACAGTAATTAAATGGCTGAAGTCATTCTGTGTATGAATACACTGTGCTCATTATTACCATTTCACTTATTTCAGCATCATCTGTAGACTTCTAAATATTGATTCTAAATATTGCTTCTGTTACTTCCTCGATAACATTCTCGCAATATAAATGCCTTTCATTTTCAGCTGTGATTTTTGCTTCTAAAGTTTCATCTCTGTAGACTTCTAAATATTGATTCTAAATATTGCTTCTGTTACTTCCTCGATAACATTCTCGAAATATAAATGCCTTTCATTTTCAGCTGTAATTTTTGCTTCTAAAGTTTCATCAATTGTAGATCACAAATATAGATTTGTGTAGTAATGAAATCACAGGGATGAGGAAGACTTAAATAGTTCATAAGGTTTTCCCCTACTTTTAGAATGAATCTCATTCCAAAAGATTAGATTACATTTTATTTTCACATATTACAGAGAAAAAGCCTCAGTCTTCCTCCAGTGCTTATTGGGCCTTATATAGTGGATATAAAAATGTTCTGCTCAGTTCTCCTGCTGAAGGTACGGTAATTGACAGCTAGCTCCAGCTACTATTCTTCTGGAACAACCATATTTTTCATGAAGGCCATGTTTCCTGCAACTGCTCCCAGCCAATCACTGAGCATTGCAGGGGCCAAAAGCAAGCCATTACAGTAAGACACGCCACTCCTCTAAGAGGTGACTTGGGCAGGACTTCCTGTTAGCCTTGCCAAACCTTTCTTGAAACTGTGCAGTAGTCTTACACTCTTCCTACCCCTACCCTCCTTCCTTCCTTCTCTCCTTCCACTGGTACTATTCCTGTATTACAGTCTGAAGGCTCTCTTCTTCTCCTGCTCTGTCCTTCAATACATTTCTATCATGTCTAATCCCATTTCTAAGTCTGCTCCTTGAAGGACACAAACTAGTGCAACTTACTGTTAGAAAAGCCTTCCTTAGGTTCAATTATAATTTTAAATACTAACAAAAATTGACCCTTCCAGTTTATTGTTTGGTGAAGATTGAGCAAAACCATAGATAGGATAAAAATTCCTATGTCTGAAGAGTTGTTCTGAGATACTTGAAAGCACTGTTCTCACTTGTACAGAACACCTGTAACTTAATATGTCATTACTCACCCACATACCTAATTTATTGTATCCTTCATTTCTACATATTTCATAGACTCTAAGGTGAATGTTCTTTATGTTTTAACATCTCTGAAGTTGTGATGTGTTTTACAAGCATGAGTATGTCACAATTTAAGTGGAAGCCTTTTTTCCTTAGAGGTAAATGAATTAATGGAGTATCTCACAATCAATGGCATCTAACTTCTATCAAGTTCTGTATCTTCTCTCTGTATATATCAAGTGTGTGTGTGCTTGTGTATGTGTGTGCGTGTACCCCTGAACCAAGCATTTATATTTTTGTATTTCCATTTGATCTATGAATGGTGTAATGGGAAAGAGATCTTTGAATTCCTCCAAATTGCAACTCCATTTACCCATCCTAATACAACACTTCTTTCTTAGATATCTAAAAATTGTGTTTAGAAATTTGAAATGATTGGATCCCAGAAGATTTTTTTCTACTGAGTCTTTAATCAGTTTTGTGAATATATTGAACACTTACAATAAGAAAACTCTTTCAGAAACCAGATTCCATCTAATTTTGTTAGATCAAGTTTTCATTTACATTCATTTTGGGGGAATTTGCTTCCACAAAGAAGCAAAGATCATGCTAGAAAAATTATTAAAAAGTATCACAACCATAGATAAAAATTGTAGTATAATCTTTCAATAAGCAAGTTGAAAAACAACATCAAGAGAAAGAAAAAATTACTAATACTTACTGATAATTAATGAAGCATTTAAGTACATATTGTATATAGTC
>NW_007728098.1:25059-27042 GCF_000696425.1 Galeopterus variegatus | reverse complement strand
GCACCGCCACGCTTCCCAAGCGGCGCACTTATCCAGTGCGTCACCGGGCCGGCCCCGACATTCGTTAATTTCACAAGTGACCTCATACCTCACTCATTATCAGATTCAATCACTGAATTTATCCTCTCTCAGTTTCAAATCCACCCTTTTCTATTGTGTTTTATGATGCTGGTGCTGGGACTTCACAAACCGCATGTCTGCTTTGCCAGTGGTTCCTTGCTGGGCTCTGTACTTAAGGTATATTGTGAAACTACAAGAGGAAGAAAGGACTCTCTCCTTCCTGTCTGCTTGTTTTTCCTGTTAGTATCACCATAGCAACACTTCTTCACTCTAGGAGCAGTAATTTCTTCCTGTGGCAGTGCCTGAATCCATTTTGTGTTTGTTCCAATATTTGCAGAAACAGCTTTATTGCACCCTCTTAGAGATGCCAGCATCAGTTAATTGGTGTTGGTTTCCCCTTTCAGAAATTTGAGTCCTAGCTCCATAGGGTCTCTTTGCTACCAAAGACTCCAGCACTAGCCAAGCAGCACCCCTTCCTCATAGGTATGTTTTTTAACTCCTTTGGGCCCTTCTGAAATCCTCTGAATTTTCATATTTTCAATCTGTTTTCTCAGTCCTAGGGGTGATAACTGCTTCTCACAGTTGTTACCATGGTGATATCTTACAGTCTATGGTGTGCTGGAGCTGGCTTATACCAGCTTGTATAAGTTGACTGTGCTCTTCTCTTCCCAACTGTGCCTTCGATGATGTCAAGTTGGTACCATGGCATCAGCCAGGATGAGAGTATGTATCATTGATATCAGCACACACTAAAAAGCAGGGCTACTCCCACTCCCACCACACACAGAGAGTTTACAAACCCACCACAACTTAAAGATTACTTTTTAACCTATTAGTTACCTAGTTAATAACATTGTACTTAGTTCAGATGTCTTTAACTTAAAATCCCTCTGTTCAAATAACTAGTGTGGTTGCTACTTTTGATTAAACCCTAAAGGATGCAGGATTGTTTTTCTCAACTGCAAAATCTGGACATTTTTAGTAGTTACTTATAAATTTCACGTGAGGATAAAATGAGACAACATAGTTAAGACACAGCCTGGTAAATAGTAAGCATTCTCTAAATAACTGTGAGGCCAAACAATTAACTAAATTTTAATCTTTATTTTTTAGCTTATATTTTCTTTTTCCTTCATTTTAAGACATTAGATAAGAGAATTCTTCTTAACCCAGACAAATTTTCCCCTAAGACAACAATTGGCAATGTCTGGAGACATTTTTGATTGTCACCATTTGGGGATGACTGCTACGGACACCTAATGGGTAAAGTCCAAGGACTTTTGCAGTGAGGAGGAACACCCCTCACGACATGTAAATATCTAGCCCAAAATGTTAATAGTGCTAAGGGAAAGAAACTTTCATATTTCTTTTCTCTAGTAATCTTATTTAAGCTAAAAAACAGAAAATATTCAAAATCGGTGGGTTCTTTTTATTTTATAAAAGCTTGTGCTTATTAAATTATTGATATTGATAGTGAGAGAATATTCCACAAGAGGATTATAAAGGGTTGAAGGACAGAGGAAGAGAAAGAAATTTTTCCAAGAGGTCAGATAATGTGTTTTCAGGAGAGATAAGACCTGTGGCTTTCTTGGTGACAGTGTGCTAAAGCAGTGGCAAAACTTCAGAGGCTAATAGCTATGTCAAGGGAGGCTGGACCCTAGGTCCTAGATTCCAAGCCTGACAAACTCTTCCTGTGCCCCAGTGGATCATAAAGTCAGAGGCTTGAGACTATGGATAACAGTGACCAAACAGGTCCCCCCAGGCTTTGATGGTTCCCTAATCCTGGGAGCAGAAAACTCTCAAAATAACTCATTGAATTTCCCACCAGAAAGGCAGATTGGGACTTTGAACTTAATGTACAGAGAATGAAAACAAAGTGATTTTATTTTTTAGACAACTGATTTTGTGTAGCTGAGTGATACC
>NW_007728098.1:15401-24252 GCF_000696425.1 Galeopterus variegatus | reverse complement strand
GACTATAAAGTGCTCATGGATTTACTTGTATTATCAATATTTCATACCCATATATACATGTGTGATCTTATCTTTATTAATCTGTCATGTATAACATGGGTGTATAGCTAGATCAAGGGTTTTGGATTTTTTTTTTGCAATATTTATATTAAATCAAAAAGAAATTCTCATATCTACCAAAATTTTTGTCAGCAAAATCAAGATAAAATGGAGCTCACAATGGAAGGGTTCAATGCAGAGCTTTCAGCTGAAGTTTTAATAATGTGATGGGATAAAAGCCAGATCTCAGGATATTAAGGAATACGTGAGTAGTGAGAAAATGCGGGGTCAATGTAAGTCACACATTTAAAATCTAGCAGAGACCCAGCTTTACCTCCAGGCTGATCCCCTCACTGATGGGTTAAGATAAATCTTTATTTGCAAGAGAGTCATGCTGATACTTTTTGTGGAATTACATTCTATTAGTCTGCTTGGCTACCTTAACAAAATGTTGTAAGGGCCAGACCATGGCCCACTTGGGAGAGTGTGGTGCTGATAACACCAAGGCCACAGGTTTGGATCCTTATATAGGGATGGCCGATTAGCTCACCTGGGAGAGCGTGGTGCTGACAACACCAAGTCAAGGGTTAAGATCCCGTTACTGGTCATTTAAAAAAAAAATGTCATAGACTGGGTGGTTTGAACAACAGAACTTTATTTCTCACAGTTCAGGAGGCTGGGAAGTCCAAGATCAAGGTGCCAGCGGGGTTTGTTTCTGCTTCAGGATTTTCTTCTCAGCCTAGATGTAGATGGCTCCTGTCTCACTATGTCCTCACATGGTGGAGAGAGAGTTCTGATGTCTCCTCCTCTTCTTATGAGGGTGCAGCCCTATGAGATCAGGACACCATGCGTATATCCTCGTTTAATCTTTAACAGCTCCTCACAGGTCCTCTCTCCAGATACAGTCACACTGGGGGTTAGGGTTTCAACATACAGTTCAGCCCATAGTATGAGAGTACTTCAAAAAGATCATGGAAAAATGAAATTAAAAGATAATACAAATCCTTCCATGAAGGTTTTGAAATACTATTATATATATATATATGTGTGTGTGTGTGTGTGTGTGTGTGTGTGTGTGTACAATTATATATATATATATATATATATAAATTGTACGATTATATATATATAATTTGTACGATTATATATATATAATTTGATGGTTTAGGAGATCCCATTGGGACTCAACTTCCAGAGTGAAATAAACTTTGTTGCTGAAATAAGTGCACTTCTCAGGTCAGTTAATCCAGGAACATCTTTTCTTGGCTCCTGGAGTGGATCCCAAGTGGTCACAGAATTTATCTTCCTGGACTCTGCCCCCTCCCACACCATCCCATGATTTTTGTTTTTGTTTCTGGTCCTTAGACAAGTTTGTTTCTGGTTCTGTTCAGTAAGTTCAGTAAGTCACCCCCCAGTGGTTGCAGCAATGATTAGGATCCTGGCTTTATGTTCTAACCCTTCTGTGATCTTGTAGCATGATAACAGGGTCTATTCTCTGCCACGTGAGATACAAGAAAGAACTGGGTTAATAATCTTGTTTGCCTATTTAAAAGCTCAAATCAATTTTTAAAAATCTTTCATGCACACTGGAAAGGAAACTGGTTCCTTGATGTAAGCACTGGCTCTTCTCTAAGCTTTAATCTATAGAAAGTTAGTCTGCAACAAAGGAGGGCTGTCTCAGGGTGTTTGTGGAAAGGACTGCACTAGATGCCTCTAACTATTGATACCTCAAGGAACAGATTTGTGACTCTGGACTTCCAAGCTGATGTTGCTCAGACAACTGTCGGGATCAGGGACTGAGTCAGGTTTCCCAGAACTCTTACCAGTGGTTCTCAACTGGTGGTGATTTTGTGTCCGGGGAGCATTTGGCAATGTCTGGAGACATTTTGGGTTGTCACAACTGAGGATAGGGTTGCTACTGTCATCTAATGGGAAGAGTGCAGACATGCTGCTTAATACCCTGTATGGCACAGGACAATACCCATGACAAGTAATTATTTGGCCCCAAATATCAGTAGTGCCGAGCTCGAGAAACCCTGCCGTAGAGCTATGTGCCTCTGTTGAGCCATTGATCAAGAAATTTAAAATTCTGTAAGGATTGGTGTTAACTTGTAAAATGCAAATGATTTCTTATTGTTGTGATAAAGTATACATAACATAAAATGTATCATTTTAACCGTTTTTAGTGTAGAATTTAGCAACATTGTTGTACAAGCAACACTACCATCCTTCTCCAGAGCTCTTTCATCATGTGAAACAGAATCTCTGTCCCCATTAAACAGAAACTCTCCATTCTTCTCTCCAAGTCCCTGGTAACCACTCTTCCATTTTCTGTCTCTATGAATTTGACTGTTCTAAGAACCTCATATAAGTGGTATCATACAATATTGCCTTTTTGTAACCGGCTTAATTCACTTAGCATAATGTCCTCAATGTCCTTCCACATTGTAGCATCTGTCAGAACTTCCATCTTTTTCAAGGCTGATAATATTCCACTGTTTGCATGCACCACATTTTGCTCATCCATTCACCTGTCAATGGACATGTTGGTGCTTATTGTAGCATCTGTCAGAACTTCCATCTTTTTCAAGGCTGATAATATTACACTGTTTGCATGCACCACATTTTGCTCATCCATTCACCTGTCAATGGACATGTTGGTGCTTCTGTCTTTTGGCTGTTTGTGAATAATGATGCTATAAACATGGGTATATGAATATTTCTTTGAGATCCTTTCAATTCTTTTGGGAACGTAGCCAGCAGTGACATTGCTGGATCATATGGTAATTCTTTTTTTTTTTTTTTTTTTTGAGAAAAACTGCTCTACTGTTTTTGACAGAAGCTTTATCATTTCACATTTCCACCAGCAGTGCACAAGGGCTCCAATTTCTCCACATCCTCACCAACACTTGTTATTTTCTGGGTTTTATTGTTTGTTTTTATATACAGTAGCTATCTTAATGGGTGGTATCTCATTGAGGTTTTGGTCGGAATCTCCTCAATGATTAGTGACATTAAGCATCTTCATGTGACTATCAGTCACTTGTATGTCTCCTTTGAGAATGTCAGTTCAAGTCCTTTGCCAGATTTTTTTTTAATAACTCTTTAATCAATATGCACATAAGGAGAATAAAGGGCAGCACCAGGCTGACTGGGAAAGGGAGCAAGGTTTCCTCCCTTTGTCCCAGTGTCTGCTTGGCACAGTTCTGAGATCACACACACACGTGGAGGTGAGTTGGGAAGGAGAATAAGGGAGATAACCGAAAAGACAAAGATAAAGGCAGAGAGGCAAGGGCTTGCAGTAGCCTCAGTCAGTGCACTCCAACACACTCACTCAGTGCGAGGTCCCAGCAGTGTTCAACCCCATGCTTCTTGAAATGCTCACGAACCATGTTCTCTGTAGCGCACTTTGAACTTCATCTCTCCAAAACTCCGGTCTTTGGCTGTACCCTCCCAGACTAGGACACATTTGTTGGTTTTCTTCACAGATTCCTCATCAGATTCGTCATAATCATCTCCCTTCGTGTTAGATGTTTGTTCATCCCACCTTATCTGATGCAGCATAAGATGCTTAAACTTCTTCTGGGCCTTGGGCCCCAATTCCACTGCTGCCACACTGACGTCCTTGTGCAGTGCCACCCCCCCTGTCAGGTACAGTTGCCCAGCATTGGCCTCAATTTTGAACTTCACTGGGTTCCTCAAATTTCGAACTCTGTATACAGATATGTGTACCCCTGTGAAATGTCTTCTTTAAGCTTTTTAATTTTCTTCACCTTTCTCTGTTCTGCTGGAAGTCTTCAAGCAGCATTGGTCTCTTCACGCATTTTCTGTCTTTCTGCCATGTGAGCTCTGACATGGGCTTCTACCTTTGTGGGGTCTTGAACAGCTTCTGTTCCTAATACTTGCATCAAATTAGAAATTCTCACTTTCGGTTCTGGAGAAGGCATCAGGCCCAGCCTGACTTTCTGTTGTAATTCCTCTGTGTTCCCTCCTTGTTTGCCTCTGAAGTTTCTTCTGTTCTTTCTTGGTAAGATATACCCACAGAGTAACTGGTGCGTCATTGTCAACTGGAGGATTCAGCTGGGCTGGATTTTCAACAAGATTTATAATTCCAAAATAATCTCCTCTCTCGGGATTTTGCTCTGTAAGGTCAAAGCTATTGGGGATGATGTAAGAATCCCACCCCTCAATTTCAGGGATATCTCCTTCCTTTAACTCCTTCTTAGGAGTAATGAGGGCAAGCCTAGCTGAAGTATGGATGCCTGTTTTTCGAGCTGCCTGTGAGATCTCTGCCTGCAGCTTCTCTAGTTGAGCCTTTGTCCACAATCATTGAGCAATCTTCTCAAATTTGCCCTTGTTGTGGAATTTAAAAATACATCTCTGGTGCTGGGAAGGGGCAGTTGAGACTCAGGGAACAAAAAAGGCATTGGATTCCATGTCTTCTGATGGCTTTTTTTTCAGCTGTTGCTTGAACTCACGACAGCACAAATATTGGCCTTTCAAGTAGGCATGTGGTGTGTCAGCTCAGTCGCCTTGCCTGTTGCATCTACAGTGCTACCTTGCCCATCTAGGATCAGTGGTGCACGTTTAGTCTGATCTTTTAATTCCGCCTTCAGGGGAGCAATGCCCACAGCATGGAGATTAGCCAGGCCCACCATGTTGGCATTGCCAATGAGCCCTGGCTTCAGTGCCAGCTGTGCTTGGATTTGGGCTTGTCTTTCACCTGCTTTCCTTGTTTTCTCGATGGCATCATTCATGAAAGTGGCAGCCTGGGAGGGCTGAATCATATTGCCAATCGGAAGTCGCTCTAGTTGTGAGGAAGAAGGAGTCTTTGGCTGAGGCATAGGGGGGGCTGATGAAGCTCGGCTGTTTTTTCCTCTCCTCAATTTGTCGTGTTGCTGCCTCCATCATCATCTTTCACCTGCTTTCCTTGTTTTCTCGATGGCATCATTCATGAAAGTGGCAGCCTGGGAGGGCTGAATCATATTGCCAATCGGAAGTCGCTCTGGTTGTGAGGAAGAAGGAGTCTTTGGCTGATGAAGCTCGGCTGTTTTTTCCTCTCCTCAATTTGTCGTGTTGCTGCCTCCATCATCTGTTTGATCTGGAGCTTAGTGAGTATGCCAGGGCTCTCTGATGGAAGCCCAGGGATCACCTCTGGCTCTTCTTCCACCTCCTCAAAACGGGGCATTCATCGCTTCTTTACTCCTGATGATTCTTTGCAGATCTCAGAGACATCACCAAATACCTCCTTTAGCTCTCATTTTCTGCTCCTGTCACTGCTAGACTCGGGATGCCTAGAGCTTTGGCCTTCCTCCACAGCCTCAGTTTGTCCACAAATCAGAGAGTAGAATCATCAAGAGAAAGTTTCAGATGGTCGGCTGCCTTCTTCTTGCCCATGCCCTTCCCCACACAGTTCAATGCTGCTGTGACACTGTGGGTTCTGAGAAACCCAGGACCTCTTTACTGTCTTCTCTATCCAGGGTGGGAGCTCATCCATCTCCCTCTTACACAGTGGCACTTTTCAGTATTTGTGGGGGGATGCTGGTGGCACTTTTAGGTGGAATTGAGGTACAGCCTTTGAATCTTGATCTCATTGACTGCTTGCATACAAGGACATACTTTGTCACATACTGTGTGCTGGACACACAGCTGCCCTCCAGGTGCAACAAATCATCAGAGGTCCAGTCATCAATTTTCTGAGGCTGGGAAATCCAAAGTCCATCTGGTGGTGGCAAAAGTGACTCAGGGGTCTCACATTGCAAGATAATGGAAGCACAGAGAGCAGAGTGCACACGCACATGAGAGAGAGAGAGAGACAGACTCTCATTTTCTTTTAAAGCCCTCAGAGCCATGCCCCTGACAACCATTTTTAATCCATTCATTCTGCACAGTCCTACAATCCAATAACCTTTTCAAGGTTTCCCCTTATAATTACCGTAATAGGAGTTCTCACCCTGTTAACAGTCACAGTGGGGGCTAAGTTTCTAATACATAAAACTTGGGGGATACAATTCAAGCTTCACTGAGTTTTAGGGTTACATAATTCAACCCACTATATTCTGCCCCTGGCCTGCCAAAACTCATGTCCTTTTCACATGCAAATACATTCATTTCATCCCCAAAGTCTCATTTCGGCTCAGAAGTCCAAACTTCAAGGTCCTATCTGTGAAATCCATACAAGTTATCTACTTCCAAGATACAATGGTGGGACAAACATAGGGTACATATTACCATTCCAAAAGGGAGAAATAGTCCAAAAGAAAGGGATAACAGGTCCCAAATAAGTCCAAACACCAGCAGGACAAGCATCAAATCTCAAAGCTGGCAAATCAGGTACCTTGACTCCATGTTTGACATCCTCTGCACACTGGTGAGGGGGTTGTATCCCCCAAGTCCTCTGGCAGCTCCACTCCTATGGCTTTCCTGATCTCAGGTGATGTTTTAGCTCTCTCAGGCTGGTGCTGCATCCTGGTAGCTCCACAGGTCTGGGGTCTCCATGGCAGTCCCGCTCTCATGGCTCCACTAGGCATGGAGCTGATGGAGTTTCTCTGCTGCAACTCCGACCCCACGTTTTCACTCGGCATTGCTCTAGTGAAGGTTGTCTGCTATGACTCCATCCCTGTGACAGATCTCTTCCTGGGCCCCCGACTTTTCCATACATCCATTGAAATCTGGGCAGAGGCTCCCAAACCTCCACAGCTCAAGCATTCTGTCAGCCTGCAGACCTAACACCATGTGGATGCCACCAAGGCTTCTGGCTTGTATCTTCCAAAGCTGTATGTCCAGCCACACCTGGGACCAAGTTAGCCACAGCAGGAGCAGACAAAGCAGCTAGGGTGCTAGAAGCAGCTTCATGAGGTGGCCCTGAGCAGTGAGCCCATGGAGGGATCCTCAAGCCAGTTCCCCAAGACCATTTTTTCTCCCTAGATCTTTGGACCTGAAATGGAAGGGTTGCCCACAGAGGCTTCTGCAATGCCTTCAGGGCCTTTTTCTCCTTCTCTTGGTAATCCCTTTCTTTTGCACTAATCTTCTTAGTACCATTGAATTTTCCTTCTGAAAGTGCACTCTGCTTCTCTACCACATGGCCAGGGGGCAAATTTTCCAAATCTTTGTACTCTGCTTCTCTTTTAAATTCTGGCTTTATGTCCTGCCTTTGCCACCATAACTCAGAGCAGGCTGTTACCATAGCCATGAAGCTTCCTTAATGCTTTGCTCCTTAGAAATTTCTTCCACCAGATACTCTGGTTCACAACTCCTAAGTTCCAATTTCCACAAAGTCCTAGGGCATGGACACAATGCAGCCAAGCTCCATGCCAGTTCACAACAAGAGTATTATTTGCCCGTTTCCAAAAAGTTCGTACTTACTTCTATCTCAGACCTCCTTAGAATGGTCTTTACAGTCCATATTTCTATCAACATTCTGCTCACCACCATGTAACCAGTCTCTAAGACATTCCAAACTTTCCCCAGTCTTTTTTTCTTCTTCTCAGTCATCCAAACTTCTCTAACCTTTGCCTAATACCCAGTTCCAAAGCTGCTTCCACATTTTCAAGTATTTGTTATAAGCAACACCTCACTCTCAGTACCAACTTTCTGTATTACTCCATTTTATGTCACTATAACAGAATACCTGAAACTGGGTGATTTATAAAGAAAAACAACATTTATTGCTTACGAAACTGGGTGATTTATAAGGAAAAACAGCATTTATTGCTTACAGTTTCTGAGGCTAGGAAGTCCAAAGTCTATCTGGTTATGGCAACAGTGACTCAGGGGTCTCACAGTGTAAGATGGTGGAAGCAGAGAGAGCAGAGTGAGAGAGCCTTTGCCAGTTTTTGAATCAGATCATTTGTGTGTTTGTTGTTGTTGTTGAGTTTTAGGAATATTCTGGATATTAATTAATTAATCCATTATCACATACATGATTTGCAAATATTTTCTCCCATTGGATTGATTGCCTATGATTCTACTGATAGTGTATTTTGATGCACAGATTTTTAAAATTTTCATAAAGTCCAATTTGCTTGTTTTTCTCCTTTGTTGTCTGTGCCCTTGGTGTCATACCCAATAAATCATTACCAAATTCAATGTTATGAAGATTTTGCCCTATTTTTCTTTTAAGAGTTTTAGGTCTCACACTAGATCTATGGGAAGTCCAAAGTCTATCTGGTTATGGCAACAGTGACTCAGGGGTCTCACAGTGTAAGATAGTGGAAGCAGAGAGAGTAGAGTGAGAGAGCCTTTGCCAGTTTTTGAATCAGATCATTTGTGTGTTTGTTGTTGTTGAGTTTTAGGAATATTCTGGATATTAATTAATTAATCCATTATCACATACATGATTTGCAAATATTTTCTCCCATTGGATAGATTGCCTATGATTCTACTGATAGTGTATTTTGATGCACAGATTTTTAAAATTTTCATGAAGTCCAATTTGCTTGTTTTTCTCCCTTGTTGTCTGTGCCCTTGGTGTCATACCCAATAAATCATTACCAAATTCCATGTTATGAAGATTTTGCCCTATTTTTCTTTTAAGAGTTTTAGGTCTCACACTAGATCTATGTGCAGCCATCTTTGTCTTGTTTCCTCTTGCTCCTCATCACTCAGACCCTGGCTAATGCTGAGCACCATCAGCACATGTCATATCAGTAATGCCCATGGCAAGAGGCCTCTCAGCATGCTGGCACAACTCTGCTCCACATCATGTTGGGATCTTCCACCAGAGGGTCAAAGAAGGCTGTAGTCTGCACAAGGGATGGCCCTCCTGCCTCAGGGGTGACACAGGAGTCCATCCCAGTGCTCAGGGCTGGGA
>NW_007728098.1:10071-15191 GCF_000696425.1 Galeopterus variegatus | reverse complement strand
ACATGGATGTCTTTCCATTTGTTGCTGTCTTCTTTTAACAGTTTTGTAGTTTTAAATGTGAAAGTCTTTTATCTCCTTTGTTAAATTTATTTCTAGGTAATGTATTCTTTTTGATGTTATTGTAAATGTAATTTTTTTAACACCCTTTTCAGGTTGTTCATCATTAGTGTATACAAATGCAGTTTATTTCTCTATGTCAAATTTGTATCCTGGAACTCTGCTGAATTTATTTACTAGTTCTGGCAGTGTGTGTGTGTGTGTGTGTGTGTGTGTGTGTGTGTGTGTGTGTAATCTTCAAGATTCTCTACATATAAGATCATGTCATCTGCAAACACAGATAATTTTACTTCTTTCTTTCTGATGTGTATATGGTTATTTGGTTTTCTTGCCTAATTGTTCTGGCTAGGACTTCAAATACCAGGCTGAGTAGAAATGGCAAACGCAGCCATCTTTGTCTTGTTTCCTCTTGCTCCTCATCACTCAGATCCTGGCTAATGCTGAGCACCATCAGCACATGTCATATCAGTAATGCCCATGGCAAGAGGCCTCTCAGCATGCTGGCACAACTCTGCTCCACGTCATGTTGGGATCTTCCACCAGAGGGTCAAAGAAGGCTGTAGTCTGCACCAGGGATGGCCCTCCTGCCTCAGGGGTGACACAGGAGTCCATCCCAGTGCTCAGGGCTGGGAAGGCCAGGCTGGCAGGTCAGCTTCCTGGGCCACCTCTTCTTGGCCTTGACCAGGACCTGGACTGCGGGAACTGCATGTCTGGCTGCATCAGTCTGGCCAGGAGTTTGAGCAACATCTCCTGGCGACCCTGCAGCCTCAGCCCTTCATGCAGGAAAAGCCTTGGCTGCCAGCTTGGGCTGAGGCCTAGAGCCAGGGACTCTAAGGGTGGTAGCTCAAGGAGCCCCAGCTCTGAGACCAGCCCAACTGCTGAGGAGCCTGTTGCCACCATTGCCACCATCACCATGGCCATCATGCCCACCCAGCAGATAGGGAGGAGAGGCCCTTTTACTTTCTACTTAGTTAACGTGAAGTAAGTCACATATACCCACAGGTTATTCCAGCATGACTCAAGCCCTGCAATGCCCTCCTGGCCTCCCTCTGCTATGGCTTTTTAAACCTTGCAATGTGTTGATTTCTCGCTCTAATTTATTTTGAACCTAGTTTAATAAAAATATATTTTGCATTTTTTTACTTAAAGAGGTCCTTCAAAATGTCTCAATGCCAAGCCTGTGGCCCTGGCTGTGTTCTCATGCTGTGTGGACATCCATCCAGGCACTGGATACAGCATTGTTAGCCTGGCAGACATACCCCTGACCCTTGGTATGGCCAGAACCTGAGACAGAGCTGGTACTGGCAAACACCCAGTGAACGTTGACCTAAACCCAGTTGCACCCTAGAAGAGTTGGTTTCTCAAGGGGGCTCAGGGCTGGCCCAGAAGCACCCAGGTCATGGGGCGAGGCTTTCAGAACCTCCCAAACCCCTTCAGACAGGCAAGGAGTCCACTTTGGTACCAGCTGCCCCTGCAGCATGGAACAATACAGAAGCTCCTCTCTCCAGGTCTCAGGAGGAGGGATGGGCCAGCATCCACAGCCCGGACCCCAAACAGCTCCTACTGGCCTATCCCCTGTTGTGGAACACTTCCATAGGGACAACTGCTACCATCTGAATGTTTGTGTCCCCAAAATTTCATATGTTGAAACCTAATCCCCTAGGTGATAGTCTTAGAAGGTGGGGCCTTTAAGAGGTTACCAGGTCATGAGGGTGGGGCCCTCATGATGGGATTAGTGCCTGTATAAAGGAGGCTGAGGGAGCTCATTTTCCCTGTTGGTCATGTGAGGACACAGCAAGAATGCACTGCCTATGAAGCAGAGAACGAGTCCCTGCCAGATACCAAATCTGCCACGCCTTGATCTCGGACTTCTGGCCTCCAGAATTGTGAGCAATAAACTTCTGTTGTTTATGAGCCACCCAGAGTATAACCAGTTGTGGAAACTTATATTAACTTTTATAAAAATTAAGGAAGTCACCTATTAGAAATGAAAAGAGCTTCAGGACTGATGTCTAATTGAACAAAAAAGCAAAGCATGTATCATTATGTAAACCAGAGGGCATAATAGAGCTGTGGAAACAATAATTAAATGAATTGGAATTTCAGAGAGGGAGACTTCTAGGTCAGGGTTTTTGCTAATTCTCAGCAGGGACTGATGATCACACTTGGCCCACGTGGGGGACCGAGAAACGGGGGAAGTATTCATTAGTCACTCAGGACTGGTGTTGGCATGAGAGATCATACAACTCAAGAAGCACCAACATGGTTGGTGTTTTCAACAGGAACATCTCTGTGTTTTGGAGATGAACATGGAAGATTGAGGAGCCAGGCCAAGTGTTCCTAAAAGTCAGAGTAAAATCCACCTTAATCAAAGTGCTTAGGAGATAATGTTTCCCCAAAAGGACAGTACTGCTGATTGACCACTCAAGATTTTTGCCACATTTGAAAGCTGCAGGGTGTGGGTGTTAAGGCAGGAAGCTGAAATCTCTAAAGGTCACAAGTGGATTTGGCACAGTCTTTCATGCTTGAGCAGTGACCTATTAGAATTTCCATCCAAATCCCTGAAGGGCTTTCCCTGAGGAAGACAGAAGAAGCAGAGATGGGTGAGCCTCATTACAACGGCATATGTGTAATTGGATTCAGAGGGGGACAGAGAGGGGAGAGAGAAGGGGGCAGAAGCCATGTGTGAAGGTGTAAAAGCTGAGGATTTTCCAAAATGGGTATAATACGTCAATCCACAGATTAAAGAACCAAACCCCAACTGGGAATAAAGAAAGAAAAGACGAGAAAATCATACTAAATTCCATTATAGTTAAATTGCTAAAAGAAAGCAGATAGACTCAAATTTCTTTTCTGAAGACAATTCATACCCTTACATGTCATTATTAAACAATAAATTTTAAAATATTATAAAGCTACTTGTTTATCATAAGAAGGTAAGAAAATAATTAAAAACCTAAGATGATAGGAGAATGGATATACTAAACACACAAAAAATGAAATGAAATTATCAGGAAAGGGGAAAATGACAGAATTGGCAGACTAATTAATCTAAAATCTGCTTATTTCAATAATAAAAGCTGAACAAAAACCATGTATTCACTTTTAGTGCTTATTTTAATGAACTAAATTTAACTCAAATAAAAATACACATTAAAATCTGCTTATTTCAATAATAAAAGCTGAACAAAAACCATGTATTCACTTTTAGTGCTTATTTTAATGAACTAAATTTAACTCAAATAAAAATACACATATGTGGGAGTGGAAAAAAAACATAAATGTAGATTCTGAAGAAACTACAAAAATGAAGACAAGTATTAAAATAGACATTTCATAAATACATTTGATACTTTAATGAAAAAGAAAAGTTTCTGGCCAAGTATAAATGATAAAACATTGCTGGGGGGGGGGCACCGGCCTGGCCTGCCTCTAAGGAGTCCCCTCAAATGGCATGCCCTAGGGCCCCTTTGGCATGCTTGCTGCTAATGTACCCCTGGCCTGTTCTGGCCTACCTCTAAGAGATCCGCTGGCCTGGACTGCCACTAAGGGCCTCCCTTGAATGGTTTGCCCCAGGGCCCCCTTAGCCTGCCCTCCCACTAGGAGTGCCCTTGGCCTTTCCTTTACTCCCACTTTGGGCTTCCTTGGCCAGGTCTGCTGCTAAGGGCCCCACTGCCAGTAAGGGCAGGCCTGGCCAGGCCTACATAAGACACCCACTGGCATGGCCTGCCTCAGGGCCCCTGTTTTAGTCCATTTTGTGTTGCTAGAACAGAATACTTGGAACTGGGTAATTTATAAAGAAAAATGAAATTTATTGCTTATAATTTCTGACTCTAGGAAGTACAAAGTCCATCTGGTGGTGGAAACAGTGACCCAGGGGTCTCACATTGCAAGATGCAGGAAGCAGAGAAAGCAGAGACAGATAGACTCTCATGTGCTCTTCTTTTAAAGCCCTCAGATCCATACACCTGACCGCCATTTTTAATCAGTATAATTTGGCATGGTCTGCCCCGGCCCCCAAAACTCATGTCCTCTTCACATGCAAATACATTCATTTCATCCCCACAGTCTTAACTTGTTTCAACTTGAGAGTCCAAAGTTCAATGTCCCATCTGTGAAATCAATACAATTTATCTACTTCCAAGATACAGTGGTGGGACAAACATAGGGTACATACTCCTATTCCAAAAGGGAGAAATAGTCCCAAAGAAAGGGGTATTGGGTTCTGAGAAAGTCCAAAATCCAGCAGGGCAGGCATTAAATCTCAAAGATTGTGATTCACGTACCTTGAGTCCATGTTCCACATCCTCTGCATGCTGGTGTGGGGGTTGGGTGCCCAAGTCTTTGGGAAACTCTGCTCCTATGGCTTTCCTGGTTGCAGGCCACACTTCAGCAATCCCAGGCTGTCATTCCACTCTGTAGCTCCACAAGTCTGGGGTCTCCATGGTGGTCCTGCTCTCATAGCTCCACTAGACATGATGCTGATGGGGTTTCTCTGCTGCAACTCTGACCCCATGTTTCCACTTGGCATTGCTCTGGTGAAAGCTGTCTGTAGGGACTCTGTCCCTGTGACTGATCTCTTCCTGGGCTCCCATACTTTACCATATATCCTTTGAAATCTGAGTGGAGGCTCCCAAGCCTTCTGAGCTTTGACATTCTGTGAGCCTGAAGACCTAACACCGCATGGACTCCACCAAGGCTTCTGGCTTATATTTTCCAAAGCTGCAGGTCCAGCCACACCTGGAGCCAATTGAGCCACAGCTAGAGCAGCCAAAACAGCCAGGTTGCTGGTGCTAGAAGCAATTTCCCAAGGTGGCCCTGAGCAATGAGCCTGTGGAGGGCTCCTTAAGTCTGTTCCCCAAGACCTTTTTGTCTCCCTAGATCTTTGGGCCTGAAATGGAAGAGGTGGCCCCAGAGGCTTCTGCAATGCCTTCAGGGTCTTTTTCTCCTCCTCTTGATGATACCATTCTTTTGTGTTAACCTTCCTAGTACCATTGAATTTTCCTTCTGAAAATGCACTCTGTTTCTCTACCACATGGCCAGGCTGCAAATTTTCCAAATCT
>NW_007728098.1:4940-9071 GCF_000696425.1 Galeopterus variegatus | reverse complement strand
GGAAAATGACAGAATTGGCAGACTAATTAATCTAAAATCTGCTTATTTCAATAATAAAAGCTGAACAAAAACCATGTATTCACTTTTAGTGCTTATTTTAATGAACTAAATTTAACTCAAATAAAAATACACATATGTGGGAGTGGAAAAAAAACATAAATGTAGATTCTGAAGAAACTACAAAAATGAAGACAAGTATTAAAATAGACATTTCATAAATACATTTGATACTTTAATGAAAAAGAAAAGTTTCTGGCCAAGTATAAATGATAAAACATTGCTGGGGGGGGGGCACCGGCCTGGCCTGCCTCTAAGGAGTCCCCTCAAATGGCATGCCCTAGGGCCCCTTTGGCATGCTTGCTGCTAATGTACCCCTGGCCTGTTCTGGCCTACCTCTAAGAGATCCGCTGGCCTGGACTGCCACTAAGGGCCTCCCTTGAATGGTTTGCCCCAGGGCCCCCTTAGCCTGCCCTCCCACTAGGAGTGCCCTTGGCCTTTCCTTTACTCCCACTTTGGGCTTCCTTGGCCAGGTCTGCTGCTAAGGGCCCCACTGCCAGTAAGGGCAGGCCTGGCCAGGCCTACATAAGACACCCACTGGCATGGCCTGCCTCAGGGCCCCTGTTTTAGTCCATTTTGTGTTGCTAGAACAGAATACTTGGAACTGGGTAATTTATAAAGAAAAATGAAATTTATTGCTTATAATTTCTGACTCTAGGAAGTACAAAGTCCATCTGGTGGTGGAAACAGTGACCCAGGGGTCTCACATTGCAAGATGCAGGAAGCAGAGAAAGCAGAGACAGATAGACTCTCATGTGCTCTTCTTTTAAAGCCCTCAGATCCATACACCTGACCGCCATTTTTAATCAGTATAATTTGGCATGGTCTGCCCCGGCCCCCAAAACTCATGTCCTCTTCACATGCAAATACATTCATTTCATCCCCACAGTCTTAACTTGTTTCAACTTGAGAGTCCAAAGTTCAATGTCCCATCTGTGAAATTAATACAATTTATCTACTTCCAAGATACAGTGGTGGGACAAACATAGGGTACATACTCCTATTCCAAAAGGGAGAAATAGTCCCAAAGAAAGGGGTATTGGGTTCTGAGAAAGTCCAAAATCCAGCAGGGCAGGCATTAAATCTCAAAGATTGTGATTCATGTACCTCAAGTCCATGTTCCACATCATCTGCATGCTGGTGTGGGGGTTGGGTGCCCAAGTCTTTGGGAAACTCTGCTCCTATGGCTTTCCTGGTTGCAGGCCACACTTCAGCAATCCCAGGCTGTCATTCCACTCTGTAGCTCCACAAGTCTGGGGTCTCCATGGTGGTCCTGCTCTCATAGCTCCACTAGACATGATGCTGATGGGGTTTCTCTGCTGCAACTCTGACCCCATGTTTCCACTTGGCATTGCTCTGGTGAAAGCTGTCTGTAGTGACGCTGTCCCTGTGACTGATCTCTTCCTGGGCTCCCATACTTTACCATATATCCTTTGAAATCTGAGTGGAGGCTCCCAAGCCTTCTGAGCTTTGACATTCTGTGAGCCTGAAGACCTAACACCGCATGGACTCCACCAAGGCTTCTGGCTTATATTTTCCAAAGCTGCAGGTCCAGCCACACCTGGAGCCAATTGAGCCACAGCTAGAGCAGCCAAAACAGCCAGGTTGCTGGTGCTAGAAGCAATTTCCCAAGGTGGCCCTGAGCAATGAGCCTGTGGAGGGCTCCTTAAGTCTGTTCCCCAAGACCTTTTTGTCTCCCTAGATCTTTGGGCCTGAAATGGAAGAGGTGGCCCCAGAGGCTTCTGCAATGCCTTCAGGGTCTTTTTCTCCTCCTCTTGATGATACCATTCTTTTGTGTTAACCTTCCTAGTACCATTGAATTTTCCTTCTGAAAATGCACTCTGTTTCTCTACCACATGGCCAGGCTGCAAATTTTCCAAATCTGCGCTCTGCTTCCCTTTTAAATTCTGGCTTTATGTCCTGCCTTTGCCATCATAAGTCAGAGTAGGTTCTTACAATTAGCCAAGCAGCTCCCTTAATGCTTTGCTGCTTAGAAATTTCTTTCACCCAATACTTTGTTTCACAACTCTTAAGTTCCAATTTCCACAAAGTCTTAGGGCATAGACACAATGCAACCAACTTCTTTGCCATTTCACAGCAAGGGTGATCTTTGCCCCAGTTTCCAATAAACTGCTTATTTCAAACTGAGACCTCTTTCAAATGGTCTTTACAGTCCATATTTCCATAAGCACTCTGCTCACCACCATTTAATAGGTCTCTAAGACTTTCCAAACTTTCCCTCATGTTTTTGTCTTATTCTGAGTCCTCCAAACTCCTCCAAACTCTCAACACCCAGTTCCAAAGCCGTTTCCACATTTTCAAGTGTCTGTTATGAGCAACAGCCCACTCCTAGTACCAATTATCTGTGGCTATAACAGAATACTTAGTGTTAAGGGCCTTCATGGCCAGGCCTACTATTCAGGGCCCCCCTGCTGCTACTGGCCCCCCTTCTGCTAAGGGCCTGCCAGGCCTGTCCCAAGTGCTTCCTTGACCTGGCCTGGCACTAACTGCCCCAGTGGCCTTGCCTGTCCCTGGGTACCTCTGCTTTGGCCTACCTCTACAGACCCCCTTGAGTGGCCTTAACTGCCACTAGGGCTCCCCTGGCCAGGCGGGCCTACCCCAAGTGCCCTCTAACCTGGCATGGCCTACTCCTAAGGAAGCCCTAGTGCTGTCTGGCCTGCCCCTAGGGCTTCCCTATCCTGGCCTGAACTGTCCCTAGGGCACTGATGGCCTGGACCAGCCTGGGTCAGAGCCAATAACCACCTGACCTCTCCTGGGCTGTCCCAAGGGACCTGCCTGTCCTGGCCTGGCACTATGGGCTACCTCTGTCCTGGCATGGTGCTAAGGGTGCCCCTACATGGGCTTGACTTCCACTAAGTGCTCCCATGGCCTGACTTGCCCCTAGGGCCCTTGTACCCTTGCCTGCCACTAAGGGCTGCTCTGGCTCCTAGGCTGCCAAGGGCCGGCCTGGCCTGTTCTGCCCAAGGAACCCACTGGCCTGGCCTGCCACATGGCCTCCATTTACTGGTCTGCCCTTAGTGGACCACTGCCATAAGGGACATTCTGCCACTAAGGGTGCCACTTAGGGCAACCCTAAGTGCCCTAAGTGCCCCCATTGACTGGTCTGTCCAGGGACCCCTTGGCCTGCTTCATGCTAAGGGCCACCCTGGCCTAGACTGGGCTGGATCTAAGATCCCCCTGGCCTTGCCTTGCCTGGTCTGGCACTAAGGGCACCCCTGTCCTGGAAGGCCTGACCTAAGTGCTTCCTTGGCCTTCCCTGGCACTAAAAGCCCCCCTGCCCTGGCCCCCTGGCCGAGCCTGCCCAAGGGACTGATTGCACTGGTCTTCCCCTATGGGCCCTTGAGACTGGACTACAGGTAAGGTCACTCTGCTGCTTTCTTTCTTTCTTTTTTTTTTCTTGTTGTCTTATTTTATTTTTATTTTTTAGTTTGTCTTTTATGGCAAATCATGTTCCTCTTTCCACTTGATGCAGAGTTTCCTTGTCCTGTTTTTTTGTGTGTATGGAGAATCACAGGAAAGAGACTGAGGTTGTCCCCCTCAGCTCTCCCCACACCAGAGTGGTGGGCATGGAACAGGAATGGATTTTCAAGGAAAAGATCTCACACTCTATGGGGATGCAAATTGACAAACTCTCCTCAAACTCCCAAGGAAAGAGAATTTGTATCTTTGTTGGTTTTCACTCATAGCTACAGAGCTCACCATCTGAATCCTGATTCTCTTTAAAAGACAGCCACAGAAATTTCTAGAAATGGAGGCTGTGAAAGGAAAGAGTACCCTTCTCCCAGCTTGTGATTCACAAACAAGTGTGCATGTATTCATCACGGACCACACGCTACAGGACTGGGACTGTTCTTAATTGCAGGGATGCAGGAAAGTAAAGGACAGTCAAGATCACCATCTCCCCTAATGTTTCAAGTGTGCCTAGAAATCTTTCATTCTTACAGCTGAAAGGGACCTTTGACACCCTCTAATTCTGTCTCAGGATACTCAAACCCAGGTAGGAGAGGTGGCTTGTCCAAAACCAAAGACAAAGCAAAGCAGGAACTAAGTCAG
>NW_007728098.1:0-4633 GCF_000696425.1 Galeopterus variegatus | reverse complement strand
GCCTAGAAATCTTTCATTCTTACAGCTGAAAGGGACCTTTGACACCCTCTAATTCTGTCTCAAGATACTCAAACCCAGGTAGGAGAGGTGGTTTGTCCAAAACCAAAGACAAAGCAAAGCAGGAACTAAGTCAGGGTGGGAACACAGAGCTTCTGACAACAGTCAGCCTAGTGTTTCCAGCAGCGGGGCAGCCTAGGGAAGCCTAGGGGATGTGTTGGCAAGGACTCAAGCAGTGGTGTCTCGAGAAGAGAGAGTGGGCAGACAGGGCAGCAACAGAAAGCGCTATAATGCAAGGCCTGGGGTACCTCCCGCTGAGACTTAGGACCCCCAGCACCCCATTCTCCTTTGGCATCAGGGTCCCCATCCCTTTTCTTCAGATCTCCAAGGGGAAATTGGAGCCCAGGATTGGCAGCATGGAATCAGGAGACCCCACTGGACTCTTACCAATTCCTCGATCATGCCCCTTCGATGTTTGTTTTCTACACAGCTAAAGTACTGGGCTACTGCCAGATCTAGTCACCAGCTTTAGGCACATGCAGAGAGGAGGAGGTGGAGGAGGTCTGGGGGAGAGGTAGAGAGAGCAATCATTAGGGGTGGGGTGGCAGCTGACTCAGCTGGCAGCGGGACCCCCAGCCCCCAGCATGGGAGGTGGTCAAGAGGCTGGCCTGCAGGGCACTTACCTCCAGCTGCTTCACATAAACTGATTTCACAAAGGCCTCCCCAGTGATGTCACAAAGGACTCCCCAGTGATGTATGATGTGGGCTGGAAGAGATTAGAGCACACATGGAGATGCTCTGTCCCCCTCAATGGCTAAGCCCTCTGATGTCCTTTCTTCCCTGTCAATTGGCAAAAGACTCTTTTCTGCCTTACCTGGACCAGACCCTCCTCCTGTAGCCCCTTAGTGCCCACTTCTCAAGGTCTCTCTCCCACATTGTCCCTCCCCTCCTGAGCAGACCTTACCCTGTACTTTTTTTTTTTTTTTTTTTTTTTGGTGGTGGCCGGTACAGGGATTGAGCCCTGGACCTTGGTGTTATCAACATCATCCTGTGCTTCCTGCAGCTGAATCCAATGAGAGCCAAGCTTGTGGTCCATCTTTCTGTGTACAGCTTTAAGGGAGAAGATTCAGAGAAGAGTCCTAAACCATATCCCTAGCAGAGGGAGAGGTAGCATTCAAGCCCAGACTTCTTAACTAGTCCCTGACACTTCTTGAATGATCATTACTATTACCCTTTACTGGCCCTTGAGTGCCCTGTTCCCAAGGGCCTGACCAGCCAAGACTCACCTCTTTAGGAAACTGGCACACCCCAGATGTGGTTGAATCAGGGGTACTGCCAGTTTTCATTTTGTTCTTTGCTCCTGGAGGACCACCAGGCTGTTTCTCCATTGGTAATCTTTTAACTGTGAAAAGGAAAAGCAGTAATATTCAGGAGAACTATAAGCCCCTATACTTGCATCCTACTTTACAGTTTTTACAAAATGTTATTATACCATTTGATTTAATGCCACCAGCAACCCTATAAGGTGTTGTAGTGATCACTAAATGGCTGAAGAAATGGATTGATAACATGACAAAAAAAAGGCAAAACCGGAATTTAACTTCACTCTTCTGGGGCTTTGTCATGAATCAGCAGCTGCCACGTGGCAAAATACAAATCAGACATCAGGGTCCTCTCTTACACAGCTGTGAGAGCTGACCAGTACTTCTCAAACGTTTGCATCAATGTATACTAATGACAGAAGTCAGTGAGGGCACACCCCTAGAGATCTGGGGACCTAACAAAAAGAGGACAACCCAAGCATCGTTTCAGAGAGAAGTCTATTACGATCTTACAAATCTAGGCGAATGTCACCCCTAAGCACATTAATAGTTTTTTTCTCTCTCAAAAGAATCAAGCAAATCTGATTCTTCAGAAAGATGCCCCCCTGTGAGTCCTGTGGCACCCCAGATTGAGATGATCTGGGCAAGATTCAAGCTGTGAAGTTCAGTTGCCCAGGATTTGTTCTGCAGAAGATAAGCTCGCTCTCCCTCCAGAGAGCACAGACTGAAAGGTGTTCTAGTCCCAGAATCCTAGGGAATTCTAGTGTGAGATACAGACTAGGAAATAAAATGTAAAGTGTCTCTAGAGAGTAGAAACCTGGGAGAAAACCAAACCAAACCCATTCTCCCAATTGTCACCCAGAGATATTGTCAATATTTTGAGCTCATTGGGGAAGTCTAGGCTTTTCAGGTAGTAAATTTCTGCATGAAGGGAGTGAGGGAGCCAGAGACCTCTTAGTCCTGGGTCCCCTAGTCCTGAGTAACTTTCCAAGTGGAAATTTGTGCCATGACCATAGAAGCCAGAAAGAGGGTGAAAACACTTAGGGGACTGGGTCATTAGTTCAAAGGCTGCGCTCCAGGCAGTAATGACAGGGGGTGCCTGGCGAGGGCAGGGGCTGGGCTGCTGAGAGGGCAGGGATGGCTGAGAAGACTTTGTGAGGGCAGTTAATAGGCACAGAGAGCCAAGCCCCATGTGCCTCAGAAGTGGCACCAAGTCCTGTCCCTTTCCCCCATCAGAGGGGCTCCGAGCTGGGTCTGGAGCCTGCAACCCAACATGATATACCTTATTCTCGGCCACAGCCAATTTCCTCTGTCAGGTTTTCTCTGACATCTTGGGACAGGGAAAAGGAAAGAGGGGCTGCATCACCACCATCCAAGCACTCGGGAATCATTTCCTTCAGCTAACAGTGCAGACGTGCAACTGAGCCAGAGCTGGTAGGAGTGGGTGGTGCTAAGCAATACTGAAGTTGGCATGGTCTCAATGCTCACAACACATTGGGGGATGAGAAAGGGTGCCCTGCGACGGCCGAGATGAGCCCGGGTGGCCGGAAGGTGAGTGTGGCCTCTGCCAGCAGCCCCCAGCCCCGCCTGCACCCTGGGGAGGGGCCTCCGTGTCTCCCTCTGGTACCAGGCGCTGTTGCTGGGCTCCCCAAGTCTACAGAAACTGTAGCTGCGTCCATCCGTCAGGACTTTCCCTCTGGTTTCGGCCATGCGCCTGCAGGTAATGCACTTCAGTCTGCCGGAGAAAGCCCCTCCTTCTGGTTTTCTCATTCGTTGTAATTTTCTCTCCATTCCGCAGCAGCATTCCTGCGCTCACAGCAGCAAGCCAGGAGGCCTGGGTTTTGCTTTTGTCCGGAACCTTCTCTTGCAGCACTGGAAGGTGGAGCTCTGCAGATCCCACGATGTGGTACACTCCGAGATACACTCCGGGCCCCTGCACAGCGGGCCTGTCTGTTGCTGTGGCAGGAAAGAGCTGTCGTTGACCTCTGATGAAGTTCTTGCCACCTGGGGAGGTGGTGATGTGACCTGGGGCTTGGCCAGGACTCAGCTGCTGGCGTGGCAGTAGGACGTGGCACACAACCACACTTCTGTGGGCACTGACCCTGTGGTTTTCCATTGGAGGTGTGTCTGTGACCAGCAGAGATCCTTTGCCCTGGGCATCCAGTGGATCATAGTTAGAACACTAGGTACAGTTTAGCATGAGGAAATCATGCACAGTCGTGTGGTGTGTTCACTGCGCAAGGGCACTCCGCAGGGCACCAGTGTGCATCTCCGAACGAGGCTATACCTACCTGGGGAAAGCACTATTCCCTAACTGTCTCCTAGAGGGACCCATCGTCATTTACTTGCCCAGAGAGTTGCTCCACAGAAAAACACGGGCTGTGGGTCCCATCAGACCCAGACGCTTTCTCCTTAGAAGCTTCTCCAGGACTGAGCCCAGACTTAGCCGAAGCTTCCCCGGGACTTTCTGATCCCTTGTGAGTATGTCGGTGCCCCGCCATCCCTTTCCTGTGGAAGTCACTGCTATCCCCAGCCCTTTTCTCCATCCCAACAGCAGCCGAAACCCCCACCGCAGCCCTTTTCAGGGGCTTCTCGCAGCAGACTATTCTGAGGAGAACCTCCAGGTCATTTCTCAATCCCTCCTCTCCCTTTCCTCCTGCCCTACAATCTTCAAAGAAGAAGTGGGGTTAACTTTCAAGATGGCGACGGGTCTGGAGCGGGCATGCCAGAGGACAGAACGAGCCTGAGAAGTGTGCACTGTGCTGCCAGAGTACTAATTGCATTTCCAAGAGCAACAAAAAACAAATAAATCACTGATCAACTAATCTACAAAGAAAAAAAGCAACTACAGTCTTCAGGTTTTAGGGCCGATGCAAAAGAAGATTCCTGAGAGCACCCCAACTGCGCCGGGAGACCGAGCAGCCAAAGGCAACAAAGGCCAGGAAAGACGGCAGCGGTGATGCAGAGACGGAGAGGAAGGCGCGGGACCGGCCCAGCTCTGGGAGCTTTGTGAGTGACCCCCAGCCCAGCCCCACTTGGGGGGCAAAGGCCCACCCGGCTCCCGCTTACCACACCAGGCTAGGTGCGTGCATCAGCGCTGCCTCCATATTCTCCGGTGGGGGCAGAGCCAGCTGGCTCAGATCGGGCAAGCCAGCCATCTTCGCTTGGCATGGCTCCTCACTGAGCCATGTCACTTGTGTGCCTCAGCGCGGGGGCCCCCCAGGGCCTGTAGACCGGCCACCAATCCCACTCCACCCGCGGATCTCTGGCAGGGCTGGTGGCGTGGGGAGCCCCAGGCCAGCGTCAGGTGGGCA
>NW_007728097.1:324568-336009 GCF_000696425.1 Galeopterus variegatus | reverse complement strand
CTCATTGGTGGGAGCTAAAATATAAACAAATTAATTCACCCACATACACACACAAAAAAAAACCGGGGGGGAGGGGAAGAAGATATAACAACTATACCTTTTTGTAGTTGTTACAACAAGCAAACGGAAAGGACATTCTTGGGGGGGAGGGGGGAGAGGGAGGAGGGAGGGAGGTGTTGGTGATGGGCCATAATAATCATATACATTGTATATTGACAAAATAAACATTTAATGAAAAATAATAATAATAAAATTAAATAAATTAAAGACAGACTTAAGAAATAAACTTACACTCATTATTTTTGGCTTTTCCTTTTAATTCCTCAGCACAGAGAGCTGGTAATCAAGGACTTTGGAGAACAGAATCTGTTGCTGTCGGGCCGACAAGCATTTTTTTGACCACCTATGGGCAAAGCACAGGGCTAGGTTCCTAGAGCAGAGGAACACCAGGAGGGAGACGAGGTAAAAATGAATATAACACAATCCTGCCCCAAAGGTTGTATACCACAGTGGCTAGGAGCTTGGGCCCAGCTGCTGATAGCTAAGTCAAAAGCTCGGTGGAAGTAAGAAAAATAGCATGTTAAATAGCTGAATTTTTCACCTTTCAAATAATTAGTTGGCATCAAATGGACAGACAGAGGTTGGCACCAAAACCGAAATTAGAGTGGTGTTCTCCAGGAGAATGAGCAGAACATTTATACCATCCTACAGAGTGGAGCCCATTGCCTGGTGAGGGGAGTGCGAATAGGGTCCCTCACAGGGAGATTGTGGGGGAAGGACGGGGAGGGAGGAAGCGGCAGAAAACAGGCTTGAAAGGGGCCTTGGATTTTTAATAAGAGAGGAGCATGGTCAGATATATGTTTCAGAAAACTAAATGGATAGATAAATAAATGTATTGAATTGAAATGAGACCAAGTTCCAGCAGACGATTAGGAGTCTTTTGCAACCATCCCAGACACAGCCGATGAAGCAGTGACCCTCAAGGAGGAAAAATTAACCATGTGCAAATAAAAAAAAACTTAATGTGATTAGTTTTTGTGGATTCCTTTCAAGGAACAAATGAAAGTTTAATTCATCTGATATTTTATTTAAGAACAAGTAACATTTTTTTCAATAAATACAGAGATATTTTAAATATACTAAAATTGAAAATATGATCAATTAGGGGAGATGGAGGAGGAGGAGGAAAAAGACAGGGGATAGGAAACAGACGGATAAAAGAGAAGCTGCTAAGAGAAGATGACAAAGAGGGAAATTCAGATTAAAGAACTTGGAATTATTCCCAGGAATAACAAGGGAGGAAGGGATTCAAGGGTTTTAAGTAGAGGAATCACATGAGCTGTGTTTTGGTTCCATTGCTCTGGTGCTTGTACAGAAGATAAATTTGAAGGAAGAAGACTAGATGTAGCGAGAACACCAGGCTGTTGCATGGGGCAGATGAAAGAAGATGAAGACTTGAGCCAAGAACAGAGAGAAGGATACAGGTTTGAAACCTGTTTGGAAGATAAATCGGACAGGACTTGATATATTGAGTAAAGAATATATTAACTATGTCAATCACAGTGCCAGTTCCCCTATAAAGGATAAATGTCCAGTTCACACCACTGGGGGCAAACTGAAGAAGTCATCGTTCACGTCACATTAACCTGCTCCTCCTGTTCTGGGTGCTTGGGTGGGACGGGCACCTGATGTAAGGGAAGCCTTGCAGTGGGCTGACAAGTACCCTGCAATGTGGCCCAGATCCCAGGAATCCAAAACATGGAACACAGAAAACAGGCTGGGAACAGTAGAGCAGAGGCCCAAATGAGATCAAGTAGTGGCCACATGAATGAAGAAGCAGGGCTGGAACCATGAGAGGTCATAGCAAGCCAAAGCTAGGAGGGTCGTCTGCGATCTAGAGAAGGGATGCAGTACGGAAGAAAAGAATAAGAAGGTTAAATGTAAGAAATCAATATAGCAGAGATCCTGGAGTCGCATTAATGGCCAGCAAGTTCCGTAAACTTCAGGTCCTGAGGTTTCTAGAGCTGTCCTGGGTCCGGTTTTACTTCTTATGAGGCCTGACTCGTTGCCATTGGATCTCCATCTTCCTTTCTGCCCAGATAAGCTCCCATTATTTGAGGTAAATTGACCATGTCTCTGTTCATTGTCAACCTAAAAACATAACTAAAAAAAGGAGGGTGAGAAGAAAGCATTCAAGGACGATTCCCAGGATTCTAGCTTGGGTGAACAAGGTGGTGTCATCAAGTGAAACAGAAAATCTAAGAGCAGCGACAAGGTTAGAAAGGAGGATGATGAATTTATTCTTAGACATCTTGAATTCGAGATGACAACAGGACTTTCAGGTAGGGGCATCTGGCAGAGTTTGTTTTAAAGTTTAAATTTGGGGGCGAAGTCTGGGCTAGGGATGGAGATTTCACTCACATCAGTATATGGTTACTAACTAAAATAGTGGTTGTGAATAAGATGAATCAGGACAAGTGTGTACAGTGAGAAATGCAGAGCGCTGAGGTTGAAACCCAGGGAATACTATTATCCTAGTGGCAGATGGATAAATGGGAGCCCCAAATGAGTCAGAGAGGTACAGGGGGTACTGGGGAAACAGCACGCAAAAGGCAAAAGAATAGATTGCTTCAGGAAGAACGCGATGTGCAGTGTCAAATGCAAAAGGGAAGTTAATAGGACATGAACTAGAGAGTCCCCTGGGTTTGGAAATTAGGAAACTATAGCAAAAGTACTCTCAATTAAGAGGTAAGGATGGAAAGTTGCAATAACTTGCCACAAGTCTTGGGACTTCCTGTCAAAATGTCACAGGAAGAGCTTATGATCAGGATAGTGGGACCAGTATCTTAAAAGACCTCCCCCCCCCCACAAACTCTAAACTTAGGGGAAGATGTTGGGGTGTGTGTTTGTGTGTGTGTGTGTGTGTGTGTGAGTGTGAGAGAGAGAGAGAGAGAGAGAGAGAGGGAGAGAATTTCTAAAACAAAGATTAAAATTCTCTATGAAAATAAGGTAGAACCTGCAATAAACTAGAGTCATGAGTCCAACAGGGAAACAGGACCAGAAATGGGAAGTGGCTGCTGGAATTTTAATCCTACAGAAGAACAGGAAATCAAACATGCCTGAAAGATAGCAAAGGATCGGAGCCTGTCTTCCTGCATGAAGCCAACAACTGGACTAAGTTCCCCACCTAAAAATGGGAGCTTGAATTGTGATGGAAATTAGTTGCTTTTGTTCATGTAGAGTAGGTAATGAGGGAAAAAAGCTTGGAAATTAAAAGGATAGAAACAGATATGGCAACAATCACTTGACCATGGCTGTTTGAACACGTACATTTATCTCTTCTCTCTCTAACACCCCACTAAAATGAGAAAAAAGAATTAAAAATGCTATAAACCCACAAGGACAAAGAGAATAGAAGATGATAGATAGTACCAAATGATGGATGAGAAGAGGAGGAGGCATAAGAGACCCGAGAAAGCTGAATTCCAAGTGCACGCAGAGGATGGCAGCGTGGAACCGTGATGCAGAACACTGGGACGTCTCAGGAGCTGCAGGGGAGGGGCTCAGGGATGAAAAAGACGGCCTGAGTGAAAGTGACAATAGTCTATCCCTGAGTACTGTCCACCTCTTACAGAGCCAAGCGACAACCCTTTCCCAACCCACTGTGAGATGGATGGTTCATTCTGTGGTGAAACTAAACCAAAGGGGCTCCATATTCAGGGAGACCAGGCCAACAGATGTCCATTTAGAATCAGGATTCGATGAAAGTGAGACTCCTAGCCTCCGTATCCTAGACTCCTATCCAAGTTATAATCCTAGGTAAATAGATTCCAGACAGGAAACTGGTAGATTATTCTCTGGGGAAACTGAATGTCCCAAGAGAACATGTCTACAGATACTGACATTTGTGGGTTTCAAAATAAAGCATCAGAGTCCTTGCCTGACCACCCTCCAGTAAAGCACCTGTGAACAAGCACCACCCGTAACAGAGAGCTCCTAAGTACCTTGCTCTTGAACAGGAAGGGTCAACCAAAGTTATTGATACCTTTGAAGAAACTCTCCATGATGAAAAAGTGGAGATAATGAAGAGAGGAGGAGGCATTTTTTTTAAAAACTGGAATATTCTAGGAGAAATAAGAGATTATATTCATGACATGAGAACAGACTAAAGCAGGTTGCTATGAAAAGAAACGTTCAGGAAATAACAGAAAGGTTTTGAAAAAAAAAATTTTTTTTTTTTTTTTTTTTTTTGTCCTTTTTGAGACTGGCTGCACTGCGCTCAGCCAGTGAGCGCTGTGAGCACACCAGTCATCCCTATATAGGATCCGAACCCGCGGCGGGAGTGCTGCTGCGCTCCCAGCGCCACACTCTCCCGAGTGCGCCATGGGCTCGGCCCTGAAAAAAATTTTTTTAATTGTAGTAACTGAAATCAAAGAAAATCAATAGAAATACTGAAAGATAAAGTTAGGAACATGTCACAGAAAATAGGACAAAAAGACAAAGAAATAAAAAATAGGATAGAAGAAATAAGATCAATCCAGGAGGTTCAACAATGAAATACTATCCAGAAAGAAAAAAAGAAAGGAGAGGGGAGAAAACTATTTTTAAAAAATAATATTTTTAAATCCCCCAAAATGAAGGATAAGAGTTTCCAGAATAAAAAGTCACAATCTGTGTCCAGCAAGGTTTAAAAAAAATAATTATACTAATGCACATTTATTTTCAAATTTTTGAACACCAAAGCTGAAGAAAAACTGTCAAAAGCCTACATGCATGGGGAAAAAAAAAAAGATCATGTATAACCTATCTAGAATTAGCTCTGCCGGCAGCTAGGATGCAACAGAACAAGTCTTCAGAAGTAGGAGGGAAAAATTATTTCAGTCTGGAGTCTATACTCAGACAAATTATCAATCAAATGTGGAATAAAATGTAGAATAAAGATAGTTGCAGAAAGCACAGATTCAGAAAACTTGCTTTCCATGCATCTTTCTTAGGAAGTAATAAAAGATGTATCCATCAAAAGAGGAAGCAAACTGAGAAAAGGAATCCACGGGATCGAGGAGCCAGAGGCTCCTACGTAAGAGAGAGGAAAAGGGAAGGACTAGCTGGACAGAAACTGGTGCCGAGGGGAGTAGGAGAAGGGAGGCTCCAGGAAAGAGGGAAAACGCGTATAACTTCCCTGATGTGTTTGACTACCTGAAATGGATTTTGCATTTTTTTAGAATGTTTAGACAGAATGAGCGATATGTAACAGACAACTAAGTAAACAAAAGCACAATTATACATGTCTCAACATGAGTTATTTTAAAAAATAAAATACTCTTATGGTTAAAAAGCAAGCCATAGAATTATATGTAGGATGGGATAACTTTTATGTAAGTTTTAAACACAAAAGATACTACTCATTATTTAATTATATGGGTAAATGAAGGTAAAAACATTAAAAATGGATTAGAAGGATGTAAACTTTCTTCATTTTATTTGCCTATGTGTAAGAAATAAGGAAAATAGAACTGAGAGTAAAGGACAGAGAATTTCTACTTTATCTGCCTGTTTTATGCATTTCAATTATTATGAGATGCAGTTCAGTACAGTGGTTACTAGCTCAAAGTATGTAGCCAGACCCTGAATTTATATCCCTTACTGGTGTAGGATCCTGGGCATACCACTTAGCCATTGCACCAGTATTACTCATTTGCCTTATTTATACAACAGCACTGTTAATTGTATTGAAATCATAGAAATGTTGTGAACATTAAATGAGACAATATATAAACATTTAGAATAATGTCTGATGCATAGGAAAGCTATTTACTATATATTTAATATAACTATTATTTAGGAAAAAAGATTTGAAGCAAATTAACAATATTCAGTTCTAGTATGGTATATGTAGGGATTTGTAACATTGGTTTCTATATTCCTGGGGTTTTTTTTATTTACTCAAAATGAAAAAAGAATGACTTGAAGACAACAAGGAGATATCACTACATACCTATCAGAATAGTCAAAATCCAGAAGACTGACAACACCAAACGCTGGCAAGGATGTGAAGCAACAGGAACTCTCTTTCATTGCTGGTGGGAATACAAAATGGCACAGCCACCTTGGAAGACAGTTTGACTGGTCCTTACAGAACTTAACATCTTCTTACCATATGATCCAGCAATCACAGTCGTTGGTATGTATCCAAAGGAGTTGAAAATATGGTCACACAAAAGCCCGTACATGGATGTTTATAGCAGCTTTATTCATAACTGCCAAAACTTGAAGGCAACCAAGATTTCCTTCAACAGATAAATATATAAATGAACTGTGTTACATCCAGACAATGAAATGTTCAGCTAAAAAAAAAAAAAAGAGCTATCAAGCCATGAAAAGACATGGAGGAAACTTAAATGCATATTGCTAAGTGAAAGAAACAAATTTGAAAAGGCTACATACTGTATGATTCCAATTATATGACATTCTAGAAAAGGCAAAACTATGGAAACAATAAAAAGGTCAGTGGTGGCCAGGCACTGGGTGAGGGAAGGATGAAAAGGCAGAGTAAGATTTTTAGGACACTGAAACTACTCTGTATGATGCTATCATTGTGGATACGTGTCATTAGGCATATGTCCAAACCCATGGAATGCACAACGCCGGGAGTGAACCCTAATGTAAACTATGGACTTTGGATGGTAATGATGTGTCAATGCAGGTTACCAGTAATTAAAATACACCACTCTGGTGGACGATGTCAATAATAGGGGAGGATATGCATGTATAGGGGTCAAAGGGGGGGAAATCTCTATATCTTCCATTCATATTTGCTGTGAACCTAAAACTGCTATAATAAAGTCTACTTAAAGAAAAAGACTTGAGTAGAATTTAACTAAAAGGAGAAAATATATTTCACCCCCCAAAAAGCAATAAAATAATGTTCTAAAAATTTAGATGAGAATTTCCACTTTCAGCCAGGAAGTGACATGGATCTAGATTTACCCTCCTACCTGTACAACCAGAAAATTTGACAAACTATATGAAACAATAGTTTTCAGGCACTGGACAATAAACAGCACAGGGCAGTGATCCTCAAGAAATAAAAAAATGAAGGAGTCCTGTGATTGTCCCAGATCATTGCCTGGAGGCAGTTTCCAGACCACAGCGCAAAGAGGAAAACCCAAGCAGAGCCCAACATTCTCTGAGTTGAGGAGAGTGAGACTGAAGTTCAGGGAAGTCAAAGCAGCTAGAATTTATATAAAAGAACACTGGAGAGAGGGCAACTTCACAGAGAGGGAGCACCAGAGACCTATAGATAGATGTCATCAAATATTTAGCTGAATAAGTAGCTGCACATACATGACCTGTAACTCTACAAGTAACGTGGTAGGCCAAACAATTTTTGGAGCTCACATTGGGTTTGGAACAGTTCATATTATCCACAGCCAGAGTGGGGAGATACAGGATGTCTCACAATACATGAGGCATTAGAGAGAGTATTAATTCTAGACTAAAGGCTGCTCTGAACTCATCCTAATAAAGCTTAAAAGTAAGTTTCAAAAGATTGAGCTAACTCCAAGTAACTCAACTATGTGACAGAGGAAAGTTCAACACTTTCTAGAGGAATGCAACAAAATCCAGTAGTCAACAGCACAAAGTTCATGAGGTCTGGCATCCAGTACAAAATTGCCAAGTATACAATGAACAGAAATAGACCTAGAAATTACAGAATTGATAGAATTAGCAGACAGAAACATCAGAACCGCTAATATGGATATGCTGTATATGTGCAAGAGTGTAGAGGAAAACATGAACACCATGAGAAAACAAATGGAAGAAATATAAAGAGAAACCAAATAGAACTTCCAGAGACAAAAAGTACAGTAGCAGAAAAGAAAAACTCACTGGATCAGATTAATAGCAGATTAGATACTACAGGAAAAACCACCAAAATGAAGCATGGAAGGCAAAGAGAAAAAGAACGGAGCAGGTAACCAACGAAAAAATACCAAGCAGTCCAACATTTGTGTAATTTAAGTCTGAAAAAGAGAGAAGGGAGGGAGAAAGACAAAAAGACTGTTTGAAGAAATAATAGCCAAAATATTTCTACAGTTGATAAAAATAATAAATCCACAGATCCAAGAAGCTTTAAAAAGCCCAAGAAGAATAAACATACAAACAACCATACCATGGACCAGCATAATCAAACATCTGAGAGCCAGGAAAAGGAGAAAATCTTTAAAGCAGCCAAGAGAGTGTGGGAGGGAGATATTACATACAGAAAATAAAATAAAATAAAAAGAAGAAGAAAAATACACAGATTTGTCATTAAAACTATGCAGGCCAGAAAAAGTGTAGTCATATCTTTAAAGCATGAAAAGAGAAAAAAAACACTTGTCAATCTACATTCCTATATGCAGCAAAAATATTAAAAATTAAAGGCAAATAAAGACTTTTTTAGAGAAGCAAAAGCTGAGAGACTTTCACCACAAGAATGTTAGAGGTTCTTTAGACAGGGGAACAATGATACCAGATGGAAATTCGATCTATACAAAGGAACGAAGAATACCAGATACAGTAAATTTGAAAGATTTTTTTCTTTTTGTTTTCAAATCTCCTTAAATAATAATTGGCTATTTAAAGAAAAACAATGGCAATGTGTTATAATGCTTATAACATATGTAAAACAAACGACAATTATAAAAGGGACTGAACATGAAAAGATGCTGTACATCACTAACTATTAGAGAAACGCAAATCAAAATCACAATGAGTTAGCACTTCACTCAGTAGGATGGTTATTTAGAAAGAAAAGAAAAGAAGTGTCAGTAAGCATGTTAAGAAATTAGAACACCAATGCACGATTGGTGGAAATGCAAATGGTGCAGCCACTATGGAAAGCAGTTTGGTAGTTCCTCCAAAAGTGACACATAAAATTACCATGGGATTCAGCAATTCCACTATCAGGCATATACCCCAAAGAATTAAAATCAGAGACTCAGATACCTGTGATACAAAATGTGCTCAGTTTTCCTGGGCGGGTTTCAGGACTCTCCTCTGGGTTTTCAGTCACTCCCTAAGGTCTCAGGCCCCCTCCTCTGAGCTCTCACTGGAAGAAAGTAACTGTTGCCAGTTAGACCTATTCTTAGCACCAAAATGAGGAAAATGAGACAACAGGGGGCTGGTTTATACAATCCAGTGACTGGGTGTGTGCAATAAAGAGCACAGAACATTCTGGTGCGGTACAACTGGGAACCACTCCCTTAATTGAATACTCACCAGATAGAAAAACTATAAAAGCCAAATCCCAGCTGAAGGTCGGGTTGTTGCTGCTCACTTTAAAAGCTGAATCCCACTTAAGCAAGGTTGTTGGTACATTTCCTTGGCTGAGGTTTGTATATTTTACTTTGTATCAAACTTAACTTTCAGCAAGGGGCTGCTCATTCTCTTGATCCAGCCTGCACTTTGTCCTGCACTCTGAATATGTTTTTCTGGCGTTTGTGTTAGACTTAATGTCTGTACTGAATTTACTTCTGTGTTGAACTTGGTGTGAGCCCTGCTCAGTCTCTGGAGCATGCCACTCTCTCTCTGTGGAGTCTGTATCTTATTAAACTTTTTCTCACTTTCTACTGTAACTCTGCTCTTGAATTCTTTCCTGTGCCAGAGTCAGGAACCTGTAAGAGAACTGAGCATGTCGAGTCCGACTATCAGAGACCCCTGGACCCTATCTCCAACATCACTTGTGTACCAAAGTCTATAGCAGCAGCATTTACAATAACCCAAAGATGGAAACAACCCAAATGTCTGTCAAGATGAATGAATAAACAAAATGTGGTATACACATACAATGGAATAATAATATAACCTTAACAAGGAATGAAATTCTAATATGTGCTGTTACATACATAAACTTTAAAACATTATGTTAAGTGAAGTAAGCCAGCCAGAAAAGGACAAATGCTCTATGATTCCATTACATGAGGTGCCTACAATAGGAAAATTTATACAGACAGAGAGTAGAATAGAAGTTACCAAGGGCTAGGGAGAAGGAGGAATAGAGCATTATTATTAAAAAGTTCTGGAACTGGACAGTGGTGATGATTGCACAACATTGTCAATGTATTTAATTTCAGTGAATTGTACACTTAACATGGTTGAAAAGGAACAACCAGGCAGAAGATCAATAAATAAATGAAGGCTTGTACAATGTTATAGACCGATTGAACTTAAGAGACATACAGAGGACACATCATCCAACAGCAGAATATACATTTTTCTTAAGAACACAGGGATCGTTCTTTATCCTAACATATAAATAGACCATATGTTAGACCACAAAACAAGTTTTAATAAATTTTAAAAGACTGAGATGATACAAAGTATCCTTTCTGATAATAATAGAATGAAACTAGAAATCATAGCAGAAGGAAAACTGGAAAATGTACAAATATGTGGAAATTAATCAACACACTCTTAAACAACCAATGGGTCAAAGAAGAAATCACAAGGAAAGTTAGGAAATATCTCAAGACAAATTAAAATGAAAACACAACATACAAAAACATAGGAATCAGCAAAAGAAGTGCCAAGGGGGGGAATCTATAGCTGTAAAAGGTTATATTAAAAAAGAAGAAAAAGCTTAAATCGACAACCTAACTTTACACATTAAGGAACTCAGAAAAAGAACAAATTAAACCCAGTTAGCAGAAGGAAGGAAATAAAGATTAGAGCAGATAAATAGGATACAGAATAGAAAAACATGCTACAATGTGAGTAAACCTTGAAAGCATTATGCTAAGTGAAATAAGATAGTCACAAAAAGGCAAATACTATGTGATCCATTTATGTAAGTTATCTAGAGTAGTCAAATTGATAGAAACCTAAATTAGAATGGTGGTTTTCATGGGGCTGTGGAAGGGAGAAATGGGGAGTTGTTGTTTAATGCGCATAAAATTTCAGTTTTGCAAAATGAATTCTGGAGAGTGGCTGCACAACAATATAAATGTACTAAACACTATTGAAATGTACACTTAAAAATAGTTAAGATGGTAAATTTTATGTTATGTGTATTTTACCACAATTATAAATGAGAAAAAAAGGAAAAGATAAATGATCTTAACACTATTGAAATGTACACTTAAAAATAGTTAAGATGGTAAACTTTATGTTATGTGTATTTTACCACAATTATAAATGAGAAAAAAAGGAAAAGATAAATGATCTCAAAGAGATGATATGAGATCAAAAAAGTAATTGGACGCAAAAAATTGATAAATATGTAAATAAATATTAATAAATATTATGTCTATCAAATAATGTTATAACTTTATGAAGTTCTTTTTTAGAGTTAGAATTTAAATTTTGACAAAATGGCACCAAAAAAGTTGTTTTGTTTTTTTTTATTTTGTCGATATACAATGTGGTTGATTATTGTGGCCCATCACTGAAACCTCCCT
>NW_007728097.1:323412-323713 GCF_000696425.1 Galeopterus variegatus | reverse complement strand
TTTAACTCTGTTAATTGTTTCTTTTGCTGTGCAGAAGCTCTTCAGTTTGATATAATCCCATCTGTTTATTTTTCCTTTGGTTGCCCATGCTTTTGGGGTTTGTATTCATGAAGTCTGTGTCCAGTCCTACTTCCTGAAGTGTTTCTCCTATGTTTTCTTTAAGAAGTTTTATTGTTTTGGGGTGTATATTTAATTCTTTAATCCATTTTGAGTTAGGACTTTAGTGTATGGTGAAAGGTTTAGGTCTAGTTTCATTCTCCTGCATATGGATATCCAGTTCTCCCAGCACCATTTGCTAAAG
>NW_007728097.1:305978-322486 GCF_000696425.1 Galeopterus variegatus | reverse complement strand
ATTCCATTGATCAATGTGTCTGTTTTTATGCCAGTACCATAGTGTTTCCATTATTATAGCTTTGTAGTATAGTTTAAAGTCAGGTAGTGTTATGCCTCCAGCTTTATTTTTTTTTTTGCTCAGCATTGCTTTGGCGATACATAGTCTTTTGTTATTCCATATAAATGTCTGGATAGTTCTTTCCATTTTTGAGAAAAATGTCATNTGTGTTGATTTTGTATCCTGCTACTGTACTGAAATCATTTATCAACTCCAAGAGTTTTTTTATAGAGGCTTCCAAAACAGTTTTTAAGGCAGAAATGTTCACATGAGAGGAAAGATCTTGGACAAGAATTGACAGGAGATATGCAGGTGAAGGAGGGTTTAAATGTGGAACATTGCTTTTGCTTGGTTTGGGGTTTTTGTTATGTTTTGTTTGTTTTTTGTTGTTTTGGTCTTTATTTGCTTGCTTTTTGTTCATAAGAAAGTAGAGGTTTTAACATGTTCATAGGCTAAGAAGAAATAACCTGTAGAGAGGAAGAGATTGAGAATATAGAAATATATTTATTTATATATGTGTGTGTATATATATATGTGTGTGTACCATTCAGGAAGAACTTACAAATAATCCAGGTTCTTAACAGAAAGTAGTTACGTGCAGAACCCTCCTATCTCTCAAACCAAACTCACTGTCACGAGGATGCCGCTCCATCTGGGAGTGAAAGCTGAGGTAGTGCACAGGTATCCCTGAACAATATCTCCACTGGCAAGTTTTTCAGTTTCCAAGAAGGCCATTTCTCTCAGAAAACTCCTGGCTCTGATTTGGTACCCCTATATGTGGGTAACTCTGATGGAATGAGCTGAGAACCACCACAACCAATTGATTTCTCCACAGTCTACCCTCCGATCATAGGAAGTGATCACGCTTTCACCACCATAGGTTGGACATTTACAATTTTTGTTATCTGGCGCCAATTAATTCACTCACGTCAGCACCATTCTTATTATCTGTCTCATTTGAGTACCACCATGGACTGTGGCCTGTCATAACTTAACTTTAGTAATTGATCATAGTCATTATATATTTTTAAAAGCTTGTATTGTGATAGTTTAGCTTATCTCAAATTCTAATGCCCTGAACACAGAACTGGCTATTCCATAAGGAATATTTAGTGGAAAATGGTAGCAAAGACCAAATGTACTTACTAGAGAACTATATTTTATGTTTCACATGATCACATGAGGTGGTTTGGTAACAGCAGAAAAAAAATTATCTTTTTTTCAAAAGATTCAAATTTCATGTTGAAATTTCCAGTTTACATCTGTTTTTATTATTTTTTAAAAAATTTTGTGATATTTATGGGGTGCAGAGTGATATTTTGATACATGTACACCATGTGTGATGTTCAAATCAGGGACACGTTTAGTTTCCGCATTGTATTCACATTACATTGTCGTAACACCCAATGCCAATTCCAGTAACAATCAAAATAAATTTTAGCTATTTTGTCTTTACAGCAGGAAACCTGATTCTTTACATGGACTAAAAATTACTATGACTGTAGTTTGCCTTTTGTCATAATTGCCAAACACAAGAAAGAAGAAATATAGTCGCTTTCTTCAGGGAAACTTCATGGGTAGGACCCAATTAGATCCACAAAGTGTGAGATACTAGTTTGCCAAATCCAAACAAGTTCATCAAGTATTCAACTCCTTGTTTAGACATAGGTGAGACCAAGTCTACTATTTATTTTTTAAGAAAATATCCACCCATATGATCCTTAGAGACTTAATTATTTAGGGTAAACTATCTAGTTAGAGGTTAACAATAGTAAGAGTTTCCCATTTTTGCACGACCAAGCAACTCTAGGTAAAGAGATTTTCTTAGCTATCTGTTTTACTCATTTAAGCAAGAAAGACACTAGCATGTGTCACTTCCGCAAACAGCCGCCAGCTCTCAGAGAGGAAAAGACCAGATGACCTGAGCTGATGTCAAGCTGCCTTTGGGCAGACTTGGTCAGCCTTCCTTTATGGGCTCAGCTTTCTGAGCAGTCCCTCACCTAAGGCAACAATGTCCATTTTCCCACTTCTCTTCCAGAAGCTGAAAAATGTGGCTTCTCCACCATGTCCCATCTGATACCACCATCATCTACCTCTTTCCCTCTTTCAGCTCAGCTTGGCCCAGCTATGGTATGGCGTGAATCTGCTACAGGCCAGACAGAAACTGCCCAGGAGGGCTCAGGCTTCCTTAGTCAATGCAGAAGTTGCAGAAGACATGGCCACAGGCCAAGATTCTAAACTGACCCAAACAAAGGGGGAAAGGGTGTGATCTTTTCGAAACGTGGAGACAAACTTTTTGATCCTAATGTCCAAGCCCGTGGCCATCTCTTCCTTTTTTTCTTAATCAGATACATTTTAGAACAGTCGTCTTCTAAACCATTATGGCCAAAGGTAGTTACTTAACACTTTAGTGGAACTGTCTTGAGACCATTTCAATTTGGTATTTTTAATATTCTACTTAAAAGTCACCTTTCTGAAGTATAAAATTATTTCTGAGACTTCATCTTCTGAAAGCCATTTCAAAAAACTCATTTTGCTTGCACAAAACAGTGAAAGCCAAGGTCATTGCTCTCAAAAGACTTTTCTGTAAAAACAAAGATTAACTCACACATGTTAAAGTAATAACATAACACTAAATCTTCAATCTTCTCTTTGAAGTCAGCCTTCCAATCTTAAGCTGTTCCTACAGCTTCCATGCAATGACCTCAACTAAAACATTCTCAGAGCCCCATTTTCTCCTTCATTTCTTGACACTCCTTCCAAAATCTAACTCTGGTGCTGGAGATTTGTTGCTAATCACACTTCTGGCACCAACTGCAGCTTTTTTGCAGACTCCAGATTAGCAGCAAGAAAACACACACAGGCAGTAAGGTTAGAGTATCAATATATTGAGCCAAGAATACAGAATCTTATCAGAAGTTGCCACACAGAGCCAGAGCAAAGACAGCAAATCTCAACATGGTTTTCTTTGCCCTCCAGAGCCCTTAATGGGCAGTGACATTAAGCACACAAGTTAAGGTCTTGTAGATCTGAGAAGCTTATTGCTTGCATGTTCCCAGCAACCACGCTATATTTTATAGACAATTTGTGCCCGTTATTAAGTTATTGTCTCTCTTTCACACCCACCCTTCCATACTCTACTTTGCGATGAGGCTAGGACCCTGCACACCACATCTCTACTTTGCCAGCCAGAGCCATGTTAGGCTCTGCCAATACGGAGGGCTAGAGGGACTCTGGATGGTTAGAGGAAGAAGTTCTTTTTCCTGTCCACTTCCATTTCCTTTCAGTGTCACCCCCATGGTGGTACCTCACCCATGCAGATGCAGCCGGTTACAGTAGAAATTGATTCCATTTTCCAGCTTCTTTCCACGTTCCCAGAATCAGCCTCATTGCACCCTTCAGAGGTACCAGCACCATCCAGGCAGAGTCCCTTCCTCAAAGATTGAGCCCCAGATCCACAAGGCTGAGGCTCCTCCTGTGAGCTCCTGAGGTATGAGCACCAGCCAGACAGAGCCCCCTCCTTCAAAGGTCTGAGTCCCAGCAATGTGGGACCCTCTTCCAAGCTACTGAGGTTCTGATAACCCCAACCTCCTTCCTTTGTTCTCCCAGCCCAAGGATGGTACTGCTTCATGCAGTTAGTGCTTCTGTGTTACCTCAGTACCGCCTTGTTTTTTCAGTCTTCAACAACTATTTAATCAATCCCTTATATCCAACTCTCCCTGTAGAAATAACTAGTGTAGTTTTTACTTTACCAACTAGATCCTGAATGACAAAATTCATCCTTTCATCGACTATAAAACTTACCACTGTCAAGCATTGTGTCATGCACCATTTCACAGAATTCAACTGGGAATCAATGAAGGAGGGAAGGAGAAGTTATTTCTGATCATCCCAGTCTGCCCTGATCAGCTGGTAGGGAAACAATTGACATGTCTAAGGAAGTACCACTGGATGGAAAAAGCCCAACTGCCAAAGAACTCCTGATATTTTGGGAACCCTACACAGCCATGAAAAATATACAGCTTTGTACAGTCCTCACAGGGACACCTTTTTTGCCATCTTGCCTCCGTACCTATGTATCTATTTTCCCTACCATCCCCCACTTGCCAATCTCAGAACGAGGTAAATTTGTGAAGGCTGGAGTTAGAACCACCCAGCGGGTATGTGCCTTCTGACTGAAATGAAATGAAATGCAGCATTTCTTAAAAAGCCAATCATTTCCAACCTGTTCCATTAGAGTCAAACATGCTAAATGAGTATGTAACATATTGACTTTTGTGCCCTGTGGCATCTGGGGTCATAAATGTCCTGCTTATCATAATACTCATCTCCACAGTTCTTGCAAATCAGGACCCTCCCCAGGAGAGCTTATATCCCCCATTCATAACTCAAGATGGCAAAGAGACAGGCTGCCTAATGTAACAGGAGCTGGTCTCTCCTGCCCTCCACACTTCTGCACACAAGTGGACCTGCTGCACACACACCCCTCACCATGAGTCAGGAGCATCCCTGTCTCCTCTCCCCCAGGGTGACAGAGACGCAAAGGATTACTCAAAGCCCATTTCTTCTGAGCAGTGAGAGGCCCCAAAAGGGTTAATTCTAGACAAATCCTTCAAGGGAAAAGAATTCTTGGAAACTAACCCCGAACGAGGTTTTCTCTCAGTTTTTGTTCTCCAGGCAAGACAATAACAGAAAAGGAACATAGGTGGCTACAAAAAGAACAGTAAGATATTTGTCATGGCAACAATCATCAGGTTTAGCTGCACCAAGGACATCTGCCCTTAGAGCCAGCATTTTTGCTGTGTTACAATTCTCTGTCTACAACAGAGACTTTAGCCCTGGGAAAGTTTCCTGTCTTTCCCAAGCTTAATATTTCTGTGTGCAATTCTAAAGAGTTAGGCCCTGTAAAATACATGTACTTTATTAATGTTAGTACCCTCCACACCTCCCCTCCTGCATCTGAACACATAACAGACAATCCCATGCAGCCAATGCCATTCCCCATGAGAAGGGAATCAGGCTGCCAAGGGGGTGGCCCAGGCAGAGACAGTGAGGTGAGCTCTGATGAAGCCCAGTGGAAAAACTCAAGCTTTGGAGCCAGACCGACCTGTGTTTGAATCTTGTCTCTGTCACTTACTCACTCACTACAAGACTTTGGACAAGTTACTTAACTTCCCTGAGCCTCAGTTTCCCTCCCTGGAAAAATGGAGCTGATAATACCTGCTTTATAGGGTTGTTGTGATGATTAAATAATGTAATGTATATACAGTTGCTTATACAATATCCAGCACTTTGTAAGCACTTGAGAAATAGCTGTTATTATTAGGTTTTGTTTTTTATAAATATTAACAACCTAGTGGATTTCAAATTGCTGTGGGACTGTGCTTTCAATACATCACTTCACCACCTCTGCTGTTGGTGTATAATATAAATAAAAAGGAAGAAAAGTAAATTTCTTGAATTCCTTAAAATGATCACTCACCATGTGCCCCCTCTGGAAGATGCACACCATCACACCCTTCTCGCCATCCCCTCAACTCCCCACCATTCTCCCACCCTCTCCACACTCCCCGCACAGCTCCTCAAAAGCAAATGGGAGTGAGTTTTCTGAGCTTCTCCCGGAGTACTCTCTATTCTTGATAAGTTTCTTCTATTTCCTGCTGTCTTCTGGATGAATCCTAATAAGTCTGCTCCTGATAATCAGCTAAGAGCTCAGGTGCTGCTTTTCCCAGATCCAGCAGGGAAAACCACAGGCATTCAATAGAGGTGCACACAATACTCTCAGCTCACACCCTGAACTTTTACACAGGTGTGGCATTTGGCATTCACTAGGGAAGCTGCATAATTACTTAGAAAGAGTGCTGTCTGATTGTTCCTTTCTCTGCAAGTGTAATCTCTCCTAATAACATCACCCAACTGAATGCCTCCTAATTCTGTAGGAATGCATTTTAATTATCACTGCTTCTTATGTTGGTGAGCTATTGCTGGAGTTTTTGATTTGTGATGGAAAATAGGAAAGCCATAAAGTATTTTGGTGACAGCTCCCTGATTAGGCAGCATTGCAGCAAAACAAGTTGTCACAATAAAACTGATTAATCAAGTTGTCAGAGTAAAACAAATTAACGTCACAAAAACCTTTGCTAGAAATTACCTCCATATCTTGGACTGATGTATTCCTTCTATTAGCAGAAACTTCCATCTCGTGAGCAACTGTTCCAAGTCTGCACTTGGGATCCAAGTTGGGCCAGTTGCCCTATAGCAGGAGAGTAAATGAGAAACCAAAGACGTATTTGGAAAGGGCAGTCACTGACTTGATTTTTGGAGATGTTTTGTTCCTGCTTAACTACTTGGGAGACTATTAGTATCTGCAATAAAATCTAGGAGCTGAAAAGTTTTAATTTAAAATAAATACAAAGGGCATTACCTACAGTCCTACCAGGGAGTCTAGATTTAATTTATTGAGATGTTTAACCACAGTCCTTTGGCTAGACGGGAACTCTGCAGTTCTTCTCGTATGTGTTTCTTTGCCTCAAGGAAAGATTGCCCATCCTGGAGATGACAATCACAGGGCCTGTCTGTCACAACTCATTGTGACATAGATGGTGATGCTGGGTTAAACCGAACCCCATCCTCTTACAACCAGAGCTGATTGGACCGGAGATGGGCAGGACTACTTATCCTGGTATAAAATGATGAACTGAGCCAATCACATTTCATCTCTCAAGATCTTAGCCAGGAAATACTGATAGAATTGGCCAGTTAGCTGTGGGAGCTGACAGTGGGCAAGTACCATAAAGTGATACAAAGACATTAAGGGTCTCAGCAAGCTGAAGTTACAAGTAAAAAAGAAAGCTCTGAGGTAGAGAAAAGATATACAGTGGGGCAGGAATAAATTGGTGGGTAGCAAGAAGGGAAAAAGACCACAGCCCTTGAGAGAGTTGGGAATCAACAATCACTAGAGCAGTCTTCATTCCAGAAGGATCTCCAGGTTCAATTCTAGTTTGTAGTCTTAGAATAAAATCTCTGCTCCTTGAGAAAGATGGAGTTGGTCTGTTTCTAGCAAGCACTATAACAACCACAGAGGTAACTTCCAGGGGAATAGAGAAGGGAAGGGGTAAGAAGGGATCCATCTGAGAGTGAGTGGTATTCAAATTATTCAGCATAACAGATACCATCTGGTATGCCACATCAGAGCGTGTTTCCTGCATATCAGCCCCACAACAACACTAGGCTTCTCAACCTACCTCTGCACTGGAAGAAAAGGCTAACACACACAACATGGCCTCAGCAGCCCTGCTAGGAGCTGGTTATTCTAACTGGAGTGAATAGATATTTGTTGCAGCAAAACCAAGGTCTAGCAGTGGAGTCCAGGCTTTGAAGGCACAGAACACACCACTTCTCCCTCTGACATTAAATAACCACCCTCGCCTTGGGAGGCTTTGGCCACAGTGCTTTTGAGGGCAGAGATCTACGTAGTGAAGGGAAGGAGTGCTACAGGGTGGTGGGAGGTGAGAGTGCTGTGATCAGGTAATATCCTAGGATCATACTTTGGTCTTTCAACTTCCTAAGAGATAAAGGGTCAATATCTACACAGATGTGTGTGCATAGACACACACACACACACACACATTTATGGTACAAATTAATTTTGTTTTTTATTGATTATGCATACTCATGGAGTATAAAGCTGACTGTCACCACCTGGGTCTGAGATGTGAGGATCCCATCAATACTATCAGCATGCCCATTACCACAAACTGCTATTATTCCCTGTGTCCCCCACCCATACCCTCCATCCCCTCCCTCCCCCTCCACCCCTCCACCCATCCACCCCTGGCAACCCTAGGTATATTCTCTCCCTCTGCATGTCCAAAGCACCACCGTGGTCTTTCTTTCCTTTCTTCTTTCTTTCTTAGCTCCCACTTATGAGTGAGGACGTGCGGTATATTTCCCACTATGCCTGGCTTATCTCACTTAACATAATTTTCTCCAAGTTCATCCATGTTGCTGTGAATGGCAGAATTTCATTCTTTTTTTATGGCTGAATAGTATTCCATAGTGTATATATACCACATTTTCCTTATCCAGTGGACATTTAGTTGGTTCTATATATTGGCTATTGTAAATAGAGCTGTAATGAACATGGGAGTGCAGGTACCCCTTCGACATGATGATTTCCATTCCTTTGGGTATATACCCATTAGTGGGATTGCTGGATCATATGGTAGTTCTATCTGTAGTTGTTTGAAAAACCTCCATACTGTTTTCCACAGTGGCTGTACTAATTTATAGTCCCACCAACAGTGTAGGAGAGTTCCCCTCTCTCCCCATCCTAGCTAGCATTTGTTATTCTCAGTCTTTTCAATTATAGCCAGTCTAACTGGGCAGGAATGATATCTCAATGTAGTTTTAATTTTCATTTCCCTGATGATAAGTGATGTTGAGCATTTTTTTAAGTACCTGCTGGCCATTTGAATGTCTTGCTTTGAATAATGTCTATTCATCTCCTCTGCCCATTTTTTAATTGGTTTTTTTTTTGTTTGGTTTTTTGGGGGGTTTTGTTTGTTTGTTTGTTTGTTTTTTACTGTATAGTTGTTTGAGTTCCTTGTATTTTCTGGATATTAATCCCTTGTCAGATGTAGAGTTTACAAATATTTTCTCCCATTCTGTAGGTTGTTACTACACTCTGTTGATTGTTCCCTTTTTTGTGCAGAAGCTTTTTAATTTGATATAGTCACATTTATTTTTTTCTTTTGTTGCTTGCATTTTGGGGCTCTTATTCATAAAGTCTTTGCTGAGTCCTATTTAGTGAACTGTTTCCCTTATATTTTTCATTAGTAGTTTTATAGTTTCAGGTCTTATATTTAAGTCTTTAATCCATTTTGATTTTGTTATATGCTTAGAAGTGTTGGTCTAGTTTCATTTTTCTACATATGGATGTCCAATTTTCCCAGCATCACTTATTGTAGAGGCAGTCGTTTCTCCAATGTACGTTCTTCTTGGTGCCTTTGTCAAAGATCAGTTGGCTATAAGTCTGTGGGTTGATTTCACGGTTCTCTATTCTGTTCCATTGGTCCAAGTGTCTATTTCTATGTCAGTACCATGCAATTTTGGTTACTATAGCTTTGTAGTGTAGTTTGAAGTCAGGTAATGCTATGACTCCAACTTTATTATTTTTTTTCTCAGGATTGCTTGTTTGGCTATTGAGGGTCTTTTGTTGTTTGATATGAATGTTAGGATTGTTTTTTCTATTTCTGTGAAGAATGCCATTGGTATTTTGATAGGGATTGCATTGACTGTAAACAGCTTTGGGAAGTATGGATATTTTCACAGTATTGATTCTTCCAATCAAGAGCATGGAATGTATTTCCATCTTTTTGTGTCTTTAATTTCTTTCAGTAGTGATTTATAGTTCTCATTGTAGAGATCTTTCATCTCCTTGGTTAAATCGATTCCTAGGTATTTTATTTTATTTATTTATTTACTTACTTACTTATTTACTTATTTATTTATTGGTGACAATTGTAATTACTTATTTATTTATTGGTGACGATTGTATATAGGCTTACTTTCTTGATTTCTCTTTCTGTTAGTTCATTATTGGATAATATAAACAAAACTGATTTGGGGTGTTGGTTTTATATCCTGCTACATTACTGAAATGATTAATCAGCTCTAAGAGTTTTTAGGCAGAGTCTTTGGGTTTTTCTATATATAGAATCATGTCACCTGCAAACAGGGACAGTTTGACTTCATCTTTTCCAATCTGGATGCCCTTTATTTCTTTCTCTTGCCTGATTGGTCTGGCTAGTGCTTCCATTACTATGTTAAATAGAAGTGGTGAGAATAGGCATCCTTATGTTTTTTTTTTAATCCTGTTCTTTTTGTGTGTGTGTGTGACCGGTAAGGGGATCGCAACCCTTGGCTTGGTGTCACCCACACTGCGCTCAGCCAGTAAGTGCACCGGCCATCCCTATATAGGATCCGAACCCGTAGCAGGAGCGCCCAGCATTGCACTCTCCCGAGTGAGCCACGGGGTCGGCCCTTGTTCCTGTTCTTAAGGGAAAAGCCTTTAGTTTTTCCCCATTCAGGATGATATTGGTGGTGGGTTTGTCATAAATGGCTTTTAATTGTGTTGAGATAGTTTTCTTCTATACTTAATTTGCTGAGAATCTCTATCATGAAGGGATTTGACTTTTGTCAAATGCTTTTTCTGCATCTATTGAAATAATCATAAGGTTTTTATCCTTGATTTTGTTGATGTGGTATATCACATTTATTGACTTGCTGATGTTGAACAATCCTTGCATCACTGGGATGAATCCCACTTGATCATAATTTTTTGAAGTGTTGCTGTTTTCTGATTGCTCATATTTTATTGAGGATTTTTGTGTCTATGTTCATAAGAGATATTGGCCTGTAGTTTTCATTTTTTGTTTTATCTTTGTCTTGTTTTGGTATCCAGGTGATGCTGGCCTCATAGAATGAGTTTGAGAGAGTGGCCTCAGTTTCAATTTTTTGGAATATTTTGAAGAGAATTGGTATTAATTCCTCTGTAAAGGTTTGGTAGAATTCAGCAGTAAAGCCATCCAATCCTGGGCTTTTCTTTGTTTAGAGACTGCTGGTTAATGCTTCAATCTCTTTGCTTGTTATTGGTCTGTTCAGGTTTTCTGTTCCTTCTTGGTTCAGTCTTGTTAGTTTGTATGGGTACAGAAATTTATCCATTTCCTCCAGGTTTCAAATTTGTTGGTATATAGTTGTTTGTAATATTTTCTAGTGATTTTTGTATGTCTGTGGTATCAGTTGTAATATCTCCTTTTTCGTTTCTGATTTTGTAATTTGTGTCTTCTCTCTTTTTTTTTTTAAACCTAGCTAATGGTCTGCCTATTTTGTTTATCCTCTCAAAAAGCCAACTTTTTGTTTCATTGATCTTTTATACCATATGCGGGAGTCTGTATATCATTTACTTCTGTTCTGATCTTAATCACTTATTTCTGTCTACTAACTTTGGGATTGGATTGTTCTTGTTTCTCTAGTTCTTTGAGCTACATGTAGCATTAGGTTGTTTATTTGAAACCTTTCTCTTTTTTTTGTAAGAAGCATTTATTGCTGTAAACTTCACTCTTAGCACTGCATTTGCTGTATCCTACAGGTTTTGGTATGATGTGTCTTTATTTTCATTGGTTTCTAGAAATTTTGTGGTTTCCTGTTTAATTTCTTCTTGGACCCATAGGTCATTTGGGAGCCTGTTGTTTAATTTCCATGTATTTGTCTAGAGTCCTAAATTTCACTTGTTATTAATATCTAGTTTTAATCCATTGTGGTCTGAAAAGATACTTGAGATGATTTCAATCTTTTTAAAGTTATTTAGACTTGCTTTGTGAACTAGCATGTGGTCTGTCTTGGAGAATGTTCCAAGTGCTGATAAGAAGAATGTATATTCTGTAGTTGACAAATAAAATGTTCTGTAGATATCTGCTGGGTCCAATTGCTCTTAGGTGTAATAAACTATTTCTCCCTCATTTCTGAAGGATAGCCTTGCCGGGTAGAGTATTCTTGGCTGGCTGTTTTTTTCTTTTAGTATTTTGGGTATGTCATCTTGTTTTCTTCTCACCTGTACAGTTTCAGTTGAAAAGTCTGCTGTAAATCTGATGCAGGTTCCTTTATAAGTTACTTAATGCTTTTCTCTTGCTGCTTTTAGGATTCTCTCTTGGCCTTTCAGCTTTGCCAGTTTGACTATAATGTATCTTGGAGAGGACATTTTTGGATTGAATCTGTTTGGGGATCTTTTAGCTTCTTGGATCTGAAAGTCTGTGTCTCTCCCTATACCTGGGAAGTTTTTCGTTATTATTTCATTGAATAGATTTTCAATGCCTTTACCTTTCTCCTCCCTTTCTGGAATGCCATGACTCAGATGTTTGTGTGCATAAGGTTGTCTGACAGCTCTCTTAGACTTTCGTTTTACATATTTTTAATTTATTTGTTTGTTTGTTTGTTTGTTTGTTTGTTTGTCTGCCTGAGTTATTTCATAAAGACCATCTTCAAGTTTGGAAATTCTTTCTTCTGCTTGCTCTATTCTGCTGCCTAAGCTCTCAGTTATGTTTTTTATTTTACTGGATGAGTCTCTCAGTTCCAGGAGTCCTGCTACATTCTTTTGTAAAGTATTAATCTCCTTGTAAATTTTCTTCTTCATCTCCTGAATATTTTTTCTTGTTGCCTTGTGTTATCTAACTGAGTCTTCTTGTATGTCAGTGGGTTTCCTTAAGATAGTTACTCGGAATTCCTCTTCAGTCATTTCAGGGGCTTCCTGTTCTGTATGGCCTGGTACTTGAGAGTTACTAAATTTCTTTGGCAGTGTCATATTTTCTGGGTTTTTTGTTTGGTTTTTTTGTTTGTTTCTTTTGTATTTCTAGTATCCCTACATTGATTTCTGGTCATTTGATAGATCAGTTGCTTCTTCTATTACCCCGGAGTAGACTTTGAGGGGAAAGACTTCCTTCTCTTTTTCCAGGCTCTTCGAGTGACTCTCCTCATGTCAATGAAGTCAAATATGCAGAGGGCCAACTGCACAGTACTCGTGGATGCAAGTCATCCATGCAGTAGTAAAAGGTGTGGTATTGGCTTTTGTGGACAACCTCTATGGAAGCTGTGTGAGGCCTCCCCCAATAGCAGCAGGGCAGGTTCCTGCCTTCTGAGTGGACAGGGCAGAGTGGTAGCAGTGGGTGCATGGGTTTTCTGTCTTCCTGGGGCCTTGCCAGCATCTGCAACAGGGGTTCCTGCCTTCTGCCAGTGCAAATTATTTTTAAATGGAACATTATGTATGAATGTATAAGAGCTCAAGAAGCTGAATTATCAAATATCAAGTGTTCCAATCATTCTAAGCCACATCCTATTAAAAAAATAAAGCAAGTAGGTTTTAAATGTTGCAGAGAATTAACACATTTCATCTATCTCAGTCCTGCTGTGCAATTCAGCACAAGGACCACAGACCCCTGAAAGTAGATTTGGCAACTGGAAGGTTAACTCAAACTGAATTTCAAAGTCAGAGCAAATATACGATCTCCTTCAGAGAGGTGATGGGGGTGTGGCACAGAGGCCCAGAGTCTGGGTAAGTTTAAGGTAATTCCAATCCTCATAATTCTTCACACTTCATATTACTGTCTCACCCACATCAGCTCATTTTGGTCCTCTTTGGTACAGCCCCGAGAATTAGATGCTGTTATTACTATCATCAGCTTCACTGTATGGTGTCGGAAACAGACTCAGAGAGATCAAAAGACTTTCCATTAAAGAAGGACCTCCGTTGTGCCAGCCAAGCTTCCAAGCTGTGTGGGCAGGATGCTTCTCAAAGCTCCATCCCTCCAGTACAGAAACTCACACATGCTAGCTGGGACCCTAAGCAAAAGCTGCAGCTAACAACAGGACCACAGACTGGCAGATCCAGCAGCCTGTAACTCCACCTGAGTGATCACCTCTGCTTGCTTGGACTGCCAGCACCACTAAGTCCCACCCCCATGTTCTAACCCTACCATATTCAGCTCTAGCCAAAACACAGCCCCTGATTATGCATCCTCATTCCATACTGCTCTGTGCTTCTACCACCTTTCCCCTTCCTGCCACTGATGCCCTCCTGCCAATCCAAGCCCTGTGAAAATATCTGCAACTACATTCTCCATCTATTATTAAGACACTCTCTCTAATTCCTAGCCTAATGTCACCTAACTCTGTCTCTCTCTGTCTCTCTCTCTCTGTGTCTTTCGCCCTCCTGCCAATCCAAGCCCTGTGAAAATATCTGCAACTACATTCTCCATCTATTATTAAAACACTCTCTCTAATTCCTAGCCTAATGTCACCTAACTCTGTCTCTCTCTGTCTCTCTCTCTCTCTGTGTCTTTCTCTCTCTCTCTCTCAGATGCCCAGCAGCTAAGCAGCAGAAGCCAACTTTTCTTTTTCACACTCCCTGAACACTTTTCTGAACGTATCTGTTGTTTCATACCTCCTCACCCTGTCTCATGCTGTTCTCTCTACCTGCAATGCTCTTTCTGCAATCCGTGCCACCCTTTCTCCCCAATCCTATCTTCCTGGAAAGCAACAACTCATCTATCAAGAGTAATTCACAGCTCTCCTCTGGGTAGCCTTTTCTGGTCACCTCTTTCTGTCATAACTACGCCCTGTGCAGATTTCTTTCATAGACACACTAAACATTTTATTATACTTATTTGTTTATATAACTCTCTCCCTTTCTATACTGGGAGCCTCCAGAGAGCAGGGATCATATCTTTTTCATCTCTATGTCCCCCGGAAGTAGCCAACACATAGTAAATTCCTGGCCAATATTCACTGAATAAGTAAACTCAAGAATGAATGGATGAAAGTGGCAAAGCTGGGACTCTAACAGGAGTCTTCTGATGCAGAACCCATGATCTTTCCACCACTACAATCAAGCACATCGATGACAACAGTCGAACCAGCAAGTGGGATGCCAGAGGAGACTGGGAAGAGAGTACAAAGCAGGAAGTCAGTGCTCTGCCCAAACGTCACCTGCCTCTGCCAAGCAGTGCCAAAGGCATTAAGCCCCAGGCAGCACTGAATGTGCTGACGCCAGTGCCCAGTGCCCTGGACCTCTTATGTCACCATCACATTTCTTATGTATGAGTGATGAGTTACAGAATTACCTAATATTCACAAAGGGCAGAAACTAAGAGGTCATTTGGTTCTGCATCCTCATTTTGAAGATGAAGAACTAGAGGTGCAGAGAAATGAAGGAACTTGTCCTAAGTCACCCAGCAACTTAGAGGCAGAACCCAGACTCTAAAATCTAATCGTCTAACCCATGGACCATTGCTCCATCCTCTGTACCCACAGCCTCTGATGATGTTGGAGGCAGGAGGTCACTAGCTTGGACATCATAGGACTTGGACCAGGTATGTACACCCAGATGTCACAGGAAGGAAATTCTGCCTCTTTTTCCCAGCCCCAACCTTGTACTCAGACAGACCAAGGCTTTAATCCACTCAGTACCACCTACTAGTCTAGTGAAGTGGTACAAGTGACTTAACCTATCTGAGCCTCAAATTTTTATCTTTATATATAAGGGACTTGATAGTCTTCTCTCAATGTTGATGTGAAAATAGGTACCATGATCTATGTTAAAGCTCTTTGCAAGGGCTTGGCATGCATTAGATGCTTAATAAATAAACATCTTAAATTTGTTTCGAATCATGAAAATAGTCCTCTTGAAGGGTTATTTCCTTGCAAAGGAAGTTTAAAGTCCTCCTTAAAAGCATCCTGCCAAAAGACAGACTCTCCCTGATCTACACAGTCTTTTGTTCTAGAGGGTCTTGCATATTTTACCTAAGTCAAAAATGCTGCTTCTTTAACATGACAGATATTTCACTTTTATAAGCTCTTTTATAAACTCGCTGTCATCTGAAATAATTTTCTCAGCTCAGGCAATAAAACTATATCATGTGGAATGGAAGAGAGGCTTTGGATTACCTTCATAGCTTTTAAGTATTTTCATTTACTGTCTTAAATCAGTGTCCTGCTATTTATAAATTGGTCCCACTCTTTTGCTGTAACCTGATTTACTTTCCTTCTCTGTTTTATTTTTTATTAACTAGTTTGTCTTTTTTTATCAAAGATTACATGCACATAATTTCAAGAGTGAATAGTTTGATAAGACTTATAATTAAGAAACTGTATGCCCCTTGCCACCTCCACAATCTCTATTCCATTTCCCACTCCCCACAGGTAACCACTTTCAACTGTCTTACCTGATTTTCTTTTGAATTTACTTCTATGTCACTAAATAGCATGCTTATATTGCTGCTAAAAAATATTTGTAGACTCTATTGACTCATCTGGAAGATGAAGATTTGACTTCTCTTCCTGGTCCTCCCACATATTCAAGCATGCGCACTTTCCCATCTTCCTATTCCCGCTCTCCTCATAGAGCCAGAAGGTAAATTTGTTTAGGTCAATTTTTAGTTTCTCCGTTACTGTTATTATATAAGTGCTCTTCACAACCAAGCTACTTGTATACCATCATTGCTCTTCTATTTCTGCACAACATTTTGTTTCCCCTGTAGTTAATAATGGTCCTGTTGATTTTCTATGTACTTATCATTAATTCAACTCCAAATTCTCCCCTAGTTTTGTAAATCTCCTCTCAATGCATTCAGACACATTGGGTTTTCTATCAATTTCACGTTCTTGAATAAGTCTCTTGGGAACCTTCTGGCCTGCTCCAATCTAGACTGGCTGCTCTCCAGGCCTGCTACACAGCTGTCATTTGGGGACCTATTTTCACCAATATGCTGGATATTTCCTCCACCTTTGTCCTATGCTGGAGTCTGTCTCTTAATCCTATGTCTTTTTTTTTTTTCTTTTTTTTTTTTTTGTTTTTTTTCCCTCTTTGGGAAAGTTAACCCCAAAGAAGCTTCAAAAAAAAAGAAAAAAAAAGAAAA
>NW_007728097.1:300548-305819 GCF_000696425.1 Galeopterus variegatus | reverse complement strand
TTTTTTTTTTTTTTTTTTTTTTTTTTTTTTGGTTTATTTCCTCATCTTGGTACAGTATACCACATAGTAGCTTCATAGAAAGAGTAAGTAAAGGAAACAAATTTTTTGAGGCCTTGAATGTCTTAAAATATCTTTATCCTACTCTCATATTTAACTGATTGAGTATAGAATTCTTGATTGGAATTTATTTTCCCCTCAGATTTTGGAAGTATTGCTTTGTTGTCATTTAGCTTCCAGTGTGGCTGTCGTTAAAGTTATGAAATTTTACCATGATGTTCTTTAGTGTAGTTCTATTTTCCTCTATTGTGCTGATTCTAGAAATTTGTCACTCATTTTGAGGATGTTTTACTGAATAATTTTTTTGATGATTATTTTTTTCCCATCTGATTTGTCTATTTCTTCCTTCTGGAGTTCCATTATTCAAAAGTGTACTCTCCTGCAGGTCTTTTGCCTCACTTTTCTTTCCTATCTTCCATCTCTGTCTTTTTGCTCTACTACAGGGAGACTTAACCAACTTTATCATCATTCACTCATTCATTTATTCAACAAGTTTTTGAGTACCTGCTATGTACCAGGCAATGTTCAAGTGCAGGTCTTTTGCCTCACTTTTCTTTCCTATCTTCCATCTCTGTCTTTTTGCTCTACTACAAGGAGACTTAACCAACTTTATCATCATTCACTCATTCATTTATTCAACAAGTTTTTGAGTACCTGCTATGTACCAGGCAATGTTCAAGGTGCTGGAAACGCTACTGTGAAAAAAATACCTCTGTCATAATTGATCATACAGTCTTTGGACCCCACTATTGCGTATTTTGTTTCTGCTACCAAATTTTAGATTTCCAAGAGCTGTTTGTGATTTCTAAGTATTCCTTCTTTATAACACCTTCTGTGGATTGAATTTCCTCCCAAAATTCACTGAAGCTTGACCTCCAGTTGTAACAGTGCTAAGAGGGTGAGAAATCCAATTATGGATTTGAAAGGTAGGGCCTTTAAGAGGTGATTAAATTGTGAGGACTGTGCCCTTGTGAATGAATTGATCCATTCATGGAATAATGGGCATGATTCTGATGGCTTTAAAAGGAAATCAAGTGAGAAATTAGCTCCTCTTGCTCAGCCCATTCTCGCCATGTGACAACCTGGTCACCACAGGACCATGTAAGAGAATTCCCACCCAGGAATAGGCCCTCACCAGATGTGTTCACTGGACGCTGGACTTCCCAGCCTCCAAAACTATAAGAATAAATTTTATTTCTTTATAAATTATCCAGTTCGGATTATTCTGTTATAAGCAACAGAAATGGACTAATACCACACCTTATTCTGGTTTTCTGACTGCACTATCTTCTCTCATCTCTCTGATCATTTTAATAGATTTCTTTGAAGTTTTCTTCTTTCTACACAGTTTTCATTTCCTCCAATTTGCTTTTGTTCATTTCTTTGTTTTGGTTTACATCTTTCATATTAGATGCTTGAATCAAATATTTGGTATCTGCTTACTTTTAAAAGTGGTATGCTAAAACACTGATTGGAACTTCTGTGGTTATGGCTGGGGTCTGTCAACCTTGGTCTTCATAACAGGTAAACAGTAGATCTGGTTGTGCTATTTTTGCAGACCCCCTGATATTAGTCTGTGCTATGCATTGAATGTGTCCCCTGAGAGTTCATGTACTGGAAATTTGATCCCCATTATAACAGTGTTAAGAGGGTGGGAATTCCAATTATAGTATTTGAAAGGTAGGACCTTTAGGAGATGATTAGATTGTGAGATCCTTGCCCTCATGAATGGGTTAATCTATTAATGCATTAACGGTTGAATGGGTTAATCTATTAATGCACTAAGGGTTTAATGGATTATCAAGGAGAGATTCTGACGGCTTTATAAGGTGAGCAAGTGAGCAGGTTAGCTCTCTTGCCCATGCCATGCTTGCCACGCGATACCCTGGTCACCATGAGACTCTGCAGAGACTTCTCACCAAAAAGAAGGCCATCACCAGATGTTCCCCTGGACCTTAGCCTTCCCAGCCTCCAAAACTGTAAGACATAAATTTCATTTCTTTATAGATTACCCGGGTTTAGGTATTCTTTTATAAGCAACAGAAAACAGACTAATACAATCCCTTTAGGTATTTCCTCTTGAACTGGTCACATTTCCCAGAAAAATCTTAGGGCTACAGCATTCAGTATGTCACATTTTCCCTAATCCTCCTATTTAAATACAATAATACCACCTTCCACTGTCTTGTGTTCTTGGTACGGAGACTCCATTTTACAGTGGAATGCCCATTTTATGGTGGAAGATGGGCATTCTTCTGGCTGCACAGATAGTATAATAATAGTGATGGTAATGATCACAATTGTATTAGTTATCTATTGCTGCAGACCAAATTACTGCCAAAATTTAGCAACTTAAAACAAACATTATCTCATAGTCTCTGTGGGTCAGGAATCTAGACACAACTTAGCTGCATGCTTCTGCCTTCGGGTTTCTCACAAGCCTGCAACAAGATGTCAGCTGGGGCTGCAGTCTTATCTGAAGGCTCAACTGGGGGAAGATACTGACAATGTCCTAGATGTGGTCTGTGCTCAGAAGGCATTTCTGAAATTATAATATTGTTTGCCATCTGAAGAGACTGAGAATTTTCACATTCATCAAGTCCCAGCTCCTCTTTGTTTATCAGTACTTCCTTCAGTTAATCTCTGTTCTCTTGCATTTTACTATAAACAGCAAGAAAAAATAAGGCAGCACCTTGAGTAGTTTGCTTAGAAATCTCCTTAGCTAGATCATCCAGTTCATTAGGCACATTTTCCACTTTCCACATTACTGCAGGCAATAACGTTGTTTCTGCCACCACCTAACAAAGATCTCCCATCCTCCAATTTTCATAATATATTTCTCACTTTCTTTTGAGTCTTCAATGTCATTTAAGTTCAGATTTCTGCTAATAGTCTGTTCAGCTTAACTTAGGTTATCTCTAATACATACAAGAGAAATCTTCCCAGCCTTCATCACTGGCCAGTTAGAAAATCACTCCATATTTTTAGGTATTTTTTACAGCATTACCCTATTGATGGTACTAAAAACCTATATTAAGTATCTATTGCTGTATAAAAATTTATCCCAAACTTAGAAGCTTACAACATTTAACCCTTACTATTCTACCATTTCTATGGATCCCGAATCCAGATTTGGCTTAGTTTGGTGCCTCTGTCAGGGTCTCTCACAAGGGTGCAATCAAGGAGCCAGCTAAGGCTGTTGTCTCAATTGAAAGCTTGACTGGGGGAAGATTCATTTGCAATATCTCTCACATGATTGTTGGCAGAATTCAGCATTTCATGGGCTGTTGGATTGAATGTCTCAGTTCTTTGCTTGCTGCTGGTTGGGGGCATTGTTTGGTTCCTTGCCAAGTGGGCTTCTCCATAGGGCAGCTCACAACATTGCAGTTGGCTTCTCCCAGAGCAAGTGAATGAGAGAGTGAAAGAGGGAGGCCCAAGACAGAACTACAGTCATTTTTATAACCTAATCTCTTAAGTACTATACCATCATTTTTGCCGTATTCTATTGGTTAGACATGAGACATAAAATTCAGTTTTCACTCAAGGGGAGAGGGTTACACAAGAGCATAAATATCAGGTAGCAGTGATCATTAGGGCTTTTCCCAGAGACTGTCTACCCCAATAATAATATAATATAATATAAAGTAAGACAACATGATCCAAAACACTGAGAATCAAAATAACAGAAACACAGAACAGAGAGCAAGCCTTCCTCTTCATGTCAGTTATTGCCAGTCTTGCATGCTGGCTTTGCAGTATCCATCGTCACACTGAACTGTTTTGTTGGTTGGTAACGCAAACTTTCCTAGATCTCTAAAATCTAATTATGGCTCTTATGCAACTGTTTTCATGATATTAAATTTGTGTAAGCCAAGTATTGTGTAACTAGGGGAACTACTGTAATTTGGAGGACAGAAATATATACTGAGAAATATAATCATAACATCCATAAAATTCGTGGCATTAGAAGGAATCTCAATTTCCTGGCATGACACTGACAGCTCCTGCTGTGGCACTTTCAGCTTTCCTGATTGTTTCTCCCTGCTTTGTACTGATATCCATTTGTAAGATTCATCACTGATTAGCATATAAGCCATTTATCCATTCATTTGTCAACCACTAAGCACTAATTGATCACCTGCTGTGTGCTAGGCCCCCAAGAGAATTAGTTATGGTCCCTGTCCTTCTGTAGCACACAGTCTGATGGGGGAGGTAAACAAGTGAGTACATATTTACAAAACCCTTGAGCTGGGTCTCAAAAAATGATCAGAAGTCCACTGACTGGCTGGGATTGGGGATGTACGGTGGGCATGGCAAGGATACATTAGACCCAAAACAAGGATTATTCAAAACTGTCTGTTTCTTGTTTAAAATTTCTGCCCAAATATAAAGTAATGGAAGAGGAAGCTCATGGCTGGGGTGTGCATATGTTTTTATAAATCCCATGAAGATTTCGTCTACCTGAGAGTATAGGCCATACATAGAAAGGTCAAAGGCCATAGATGGAAGGTTAAAAGAAGATATGTCAGGGAGAACTTTCTGGCTCAGAGCTATCAACAATGGACTGCCGTAGAAATCACTCCTCTATTCCTTGTCCTTTTCTGCTCCAGCCATGCTAATCTCTCGCTCTCTCCACTAAGCCTCGCTCCTTCTCTTTCATGCCATTACCTCTACCTACAACACTCCCTCCACCAATCTTCCTTCATCCTGCTGGTTTCCACTCCTCCTTAAGCTCAGTTTGTTATTTCTTCTGGGAAACTTTCCATGGTCGTTACCACCCACAGTCCATACTAGTCCCCATTAGCCTCAGAACACTCCCTGATCTAACGTACTTGTTCAGTGTCTGACTTTCTAGATTGCTGGATTGTAAGCATCATGCATCTTGTTCACTGTCAAATTTTCAGAACCTGGCAGAGTCCAAGGCCTTTGGGAGGGTATGAATGAATGAACGAACAGAGCATTCTCTGTCTCTGGAGGTGGCTACATGATCACATGATGGGAATGTTATAGAGAAGATTCTGGATGAGGCAACAGGGGTTGGCTTTAGGGTGGACTGCATAAACTTTTAGCTCTATTCCAACTCACTCTACCATTTTATTTATTTATTTATTTATTTTTTATGCATTTTATTTTAGCTTTTTTGAATATTCACATATTTTTTTTAAATTTTTATTTTGTCAATATACAATGTATATGATTATTATGGCCCATCAC
>NW_007728097.1:299627-300108 GCF_000696425.1 Galeopterus variegatus | reverse complement strand
CTTTGTTGCTCTCAGAAATGCAGTCAATACTCTGGTATCACAGCTCACAGCTCTCAGGATCAAGCCGTTTCCTGACACGGGCGCTCCATATCCGTCGCCATTTTTTCTCTCCACTCTACCATTTTAGAATATAGCAAGGTATAAAGCAATAGTAACTCCATCCTAACCCTTAGAATGGAAACATTTTGCTACTTCAAGTACATAATAAAGTCTAATAATTTAGTATTTTAGTTGCAAATCAACTCCCTAAAGAAGACCAAATACAAAGAAAATGGTTTTTAAAAAGATAGATAAATTGAAAGGTTAAATGTGCTGTTGGTTTCTTCCCTCACTGGCACCTTACAAAGGTAAAGAAGGCTCCCAGTTGAGTGAGAGAAGCACAAAGAACCCACATCCAGAGCTGGATTCTGACTCTCCTATGTGACTCTCCTACCCTCCTGGTGCCTCACGGGTAGGGCAGTTGTTCTTGCCATTTCTTGGC
>NW_007728097.1:284685-299200 GCF_000696425.1 Galeopterus variegatus | reverse complement strand
GCTGGAGCTCATGCACAGACCATGCTGAGAAGCTCTGACCTGGCATGACCATGACGTAGTAACCAGATTTGCAAACAGCAAATGGGATGTGTGTTCCTGAGGACTTACGTCACAAAACGCACTGTTCCTCTTTCCTTCTCAAATCCCGAGAGGTATAGATAAAGAGATGGGATTACAAGGAGAACCAGAAAAAAGTAACAATACACAGAGAGAGACAGAGACAGAAGAGCCACAATTAGGACCCAAGACAGAATCTTCCCCACCTCAGGTATGCTGTCCCCACAATCAGCTGCATGGCAGCTGTAAGAAGACTAAGCTGGCCGACTGAAAGCTGTTTAACTTGTTAGCACTTTAATCAATAACAGCCAGTGAAACATTTGTGCTTCATGTCCCTCTTATTTACACAGAAGACAAACTGAAGAAAAACTCTATTTCTCCAGCTAAAAACATTTCCTTCAGGGAACCAAGCTCCTTCAAAATCAACAACAAAATGGTGAGGGGGGCGGGGGGGAGTAAGCACTTCAGCAATGCTATATTTAGATCCAGCCCAAAGATGGTCTCTTAGCTTTTTCCTTCTCTCCAGTTGGTTCTAATCACAGAGAAACTTCTCAATTAAGTTGCCACCAATTTGCAGTCTCCTGTTGAGGCTTCCGATCTATCTTATGTGGGAGTCAGGAAGAGTGGCTGGGAAGAGGAAGAGAGCAGCTCTGGGAGCCAAGGTCAAGTTCAACCCCACCCACCTCCTGAACAGGAATCTCTCAGAAGAGCCCACCTGGGCAACACTAGGATATTCTGCAGGGATCCTGAAGCCTCATCTCAGCTTTCACAGGCCAGGGAGGTGGAAATGCAGCCTCGTTGACAGATGTGTCTGTGAATCCCAGCTCTGCCTCTTACCACCTCTGTGGCTTGGCTGGTTATTAAGCTTCCCTAAGCTCCAGCTTCATGATCTGTAAAATGGGGAAAATAATACCTGCTGTATAGGGTCATTGTGAGTATAAGATGTGACTGTTCAGGTAATGCATTTAGCATAATACTGTCACATGGTAGCGATTCAGCAAACATGATTAAACCACCACTCCCAGCCCAGCTCCCACACAATGCTGAGCTATGCCTATGTCTGAGCACTTACCACACTGTGTTGGAACAATCTGACAATGGCCTCTTTCCGTGTAGTGACACAGAAAAGTTGGTCTGCATGCCCTCGCCTGTCACACCATGGGCGCTCAGTAAGTGTTTGGCAAATAAGTGCAGTTGAGAGCATCCTACTTGCAGGGTCAGCTCACATTTTTCCCTATCAATATGGGCTTGGAAGAGATCCAAGTAACCTTCCCAGGCTTCTGGAAATTTCTCTGTAAGGTGGTATTCCTTATGGTTTGTTCCCTCCTTGATTTGTCTATTCAACCCCCCACTCTTTAAAACTAAATGAGTCGCTTAGGGATGGGAGCTTATGCGCCCCCCCACCACTTATGGTTTGTTCCCTCCTTGATTTGTCTATTCAACCCCCCACTCTTTAAAACTAAATGAGCCGCTTAGGGACGGGAGCTTATGCCCCCCCCCCTTAGTGTCTGTGGACTTGGCAAAACCTTCAGCAGTCCAGCGGAGGAGGAATTAACATTCACAAGGGCAGTGAGTCTCAAGCCAGCAGTCCCCATGCCAGCCTCATCTGCATGGGCAATAACACCCCATGTGTTGTCTTCAAGGCAACAGAAACAGCCCAAAGAACCACTCAACCGGTTCCAGGAAATGGCTAAATGGCAGGTCAAATTGCCCATAACTTTGACGAGGAGGATGGCTGGATGATTCTAGCACCTCTCTAGGGAAAAATGAAATTCAGAATTCATGCGTCAAGAAGAATCATTAAAAAAAAAAAAATACCAAATGCAGAATTTACACCCTGCCATAAAGTAGGGAAGGACTTGGGATGCCAAAGCATCCTTGTATTAGCAGAGCGTGTTTGTCAGAAAGCAGCCTCCCCCAGCTGGGCCAGGCTGTTTGCCTTCATTTGATTCCTGTCAGGGCCAAACAATCCAGACATTTGCAATTATAGCATATCAATTTGTCTTTAAATTATAAGGCTGCCGGGAAGAGTTGACTCCTTGCTGGAAACACACTATGTGGTGCTCGGGGGCAGCCGCTGTAAGATGCTGTGAGACCACCAGTCATCTACACTCAGAGGCAAAGGATTTATGTGCCTGCGTGTGCAGCCAAAGGCAAGCAGCAGGGGAGGTGGGCAAGCGCAGAGAGCCCCCCCCCCGCTCCAGTCTGCGAGGCACTGGGTCTGCGAATGTTGAGTGTGACCTCATCCAGGCACATGCACATGTTGCTAGAGATGTCCTCCTCGAAGGATCTTGACACTTACTTGAGTGTCCTTTCAGGGCCATAGGGAATGCACCTCTCTTCCCTCTGTTGAGTGGACCATGTGAAGACATCTGAGAGGGGAGAGCATCCGAAGAGTTGGCCTCCCAGTCTCAGGATTGGAGTATCATCTCCTGTGTGTAATCCACCCCTCCTCTCCATCCACGTGGCAAGTCTGCTTCTTATCAGTGAAACAGACGGGCATCGCCCATCACCTGGAGGACCCCGTGGCCACCCTCACAGGGCTAAACACAGCCCCTATTTCAACAGAGTGTTAGGCCCACCTTTAGTACAGGTTCCAGAAAATCTGCCAGTGCAAGCAGAGGGTAGAAGAGGAGACTTCAGCTGCCTAACGTGTACTTTGTGCCCCATGGTGTGGTGAAGACAGCCTCCACCTTCCAGTTTAGCTGTACCTCACTTCCCAGCCCTCTGTTCTGTGAGCTCTCACCACCCAGTGTCCCTCCTCTCCTCTCTCGGGACCTTTGGCCCCTTCCACATGTAATGGCCCCAGTCTTAAGTCCTTGTTGTGGAGCATTTCTTTTAGGTTTCCACTGGATGTCAAGGAAGCCATTCCCCATCTGGGCTTCTGCTCACTCTTGGGGAGCAGGGAGCTGCTGTCATCTCCTGGGTATAGGGAGAGATGTGAGTGCTTCAAACGTGCTTAGGTCCCCTCCCCTAGATCTGGCTGCACCAGCTTTCTCCTCATTTTCTGAGATGCAAACACACCTCACTACCACAAGAATTCATTTTCTTTTGAAACCCATATACTCATCTTACTGATATGACTATGACTCTATTCCTTGTGAAGCAATTATCCTGGCATTTTTATGATAAAGAACCCTTTCTCTTCTTCCTGGCCCAATTCATCTCAAAGAGCCCCCAGATGTCCCTGCTTGAGTTATCCAGGACAATGCAGCCATGCTTCTGGTTTTCTCTTATCACTGTAATGGGGAATGGGGTAGGGGCCATTTCTGTTCATTCTGCTGTGTGTGAAAACCAAGGTACCCCCTACCACAACCCACAAGCCCAGGCACCCAATCCACCTTTCATGAGTCCTGTTGCTCCACTGCCAGTCACGAAGGCAAGAATATCTTTGGAGAGAGGTCAAGAAAAAGCAGCCTTCACAGAGAGGATGTGGAGGTGAGCAAGGAATGAAGCTCAGGACCCAGGAGCACCTCTGATACCAGGTCACATTGACTGCCAGACTTGAAAGCCCCCACTGATCACCGAGCAGGACCCGATGCAAATCTGGGAACTTTAAGGGTCTCAGGTGGCTGCCAGTCTCTCCTGCTTCTGCACCTTGACCTTGGGTTTAAGTTTTGAGACACTGAGGCCTTCAGAGTTATCTTCTAGATTATTCCCCTGCTCTGGGGAACCTGGATGGTAAAGAACTTTTCTCTCTCTCTACTGGAGCCTTTTCTTCAACAATTGTTCATATTCCAGTGTCTGACATTTTAGGAGAAAAAGTCATCCACCAATCCACACACTCTTAATGCCCCATTTTCTCGCTTTGGATCTTGGTTAAGCTTCTAGAAATAACACTCTTCAACTTCTTTACTTCTCACTCACCTCAAGCCACTGAATCCTGGTTTCCACTCGCCCAACTCATACACCTGCTGCTAATGTCTTCAGTGACTGCTTTGTCATGATGTCCATTGTGATACTGGCCCCTCCTTGTGTCCTCTGCTGCTCTGACTGCTTTTTTTCGTACCATGACCACATAATTTCATCTAATCCAGGACATCTGAGAATAAAAAGGGACACAATAAATTATCACATGGGTACAACAAGCATAAACCATAATAAACTGCCAGCAAACTAGGACATATGTTCACACTTGTCAGCAGTCTCCTTTACTGGCTTCTCTTTCTCTCCTTATCATTAAAGGCCAGTGTCTCTCTGGGCTCTGCCCTTAATGCCTCCTCTTTTCATTCTACACACTTCTCTTAGGTGATCTCCCCCATTACCAAGTCTTCAAATATCATCTAAATGCTAATGATGCTCAATCTATCTCTCCAACTGCTGTAGCCAGTCTCCAAGATGGCTCCAATGGTCCTTGAAGTCTGGCATTTACACCTTGTACAGTCCCTTCCATCATTGTATCAAGGTCAGTCTGTGTGACCAGTAGGACGTGGTGGAGGTGACGGTGTGTGACTTCTGAGGCTTGGTCAGTAAAAGACCTTTCCATTTCTGCTTTACTTTCTTGGACCACTTGCTCTGGGGAAAGCCAGCTGCCATGTCACGAAGACACTCAAGCAACCCCTATGAAGAGGTCCACAGGTGAAAATTTAAGGCTTCTTGCCTACAGCACAAACTTGACAGCCAAGCAAGTGAGCCATCATGGAGGCAGGTCCTCTAGCCCCAGCCAAACCTTCAGATGACTGCAGCCCTGACCAGAGTTGATTGCGACCTCCTGAGAGGTCCTCAAGCTAAGGCATGATGCAATTCCTCATCCATAAAAACTGAATTAATAATTATTTATTATTGTTTTAAGTCACTATGCTTTGAGGGTAATTTATTGTAAGCAATAGATAACTAAATAAACAACCCTGCTCTTTCTCTTAAATTATGTCCACATACCTAAATGTCTCAGCTCTGTATTTGATTACGGCAAAGACAAGTCAAATTCAGCACTTCTGAACTAAGCACATTTTCCCTTCCATCACCCTCTTCGCAAATCTGTTCCTCCACTTGCTCCTCATCTCACTAGAAGGTAACAGCATCTTCCCAGTAACTGAAGCCAGAAACTCAAACATCATCCCCGCCTCCCTCCTTTACTTCCATATCCTGTCCATCACCAGCTCCTGACAATTGATTCTCCTAAGTAAATGTTTCTTAAATTTCATCTCACTAAATGGTAGCAGCATCTTCCCAGTAACTGAAGCCAGAAACTCAAACATCATCCCCGCCTCCCTCCTTTACCTCCATATCCTGTCCATCACCAGCTCCTGACAATTGATTCTCCTAAGTAAATGTTTCTTAAATCCATCCACCTTCCTCCTCCGACTTTAATTCTGGCCATTATCATCTCTCTTCTAAGTTCTAAAATAGCATCCTTAGCTGGTCTCCTTGCCTTTGTTTTTAACTCCCTTCTATTGGGGTTTTCTTTTCATAAGAAAATAAATCAACCGTGCTCCCCTCCCTTACTTAAAATGCTCCCATGATATCACAATGCCTTTACAATAAAAACCGAGCCCCCATCCCGGCTCACAAGATCCCCAGGCTCCTACTTTGCCATTCCCTGTGCATGATCTAGTTCCTTTTGCCTGCTGGACTGCACACATTATCTTCCTCTATATGAAAACAATATCCTTTCCCTCCAGATTCACAGCTGTCACCAGAATGCCTCTTACTCATCCTTCAGGTTTTAGCCTAAAAGTCACTTCCTCTAAGAAGCCTTCCCTGAACGACACTGACCATGTTAGATACTGCTGCAGGTTAGGTTCCCCAGGAAGTGGAGCCTGAGACAAGGTTAACATGCAGAAGGTTTATCAGGGAGTGCCCTTGGGATCCACAGCTATGCAAGGGAAGGAAGCAGGAGTGGGCAGAGGGAGAAGTTGGACTGCGATGCAGCCCCCAGAACGGCCTCAGCTGACCTCAGGGGCTTCTGAAGCTCAAAAGATACTTCAGAGTTGTCCCAGGTTGGGGCAAGGAGGTTGGGCCTTATCCACCCACATTCATCAGTCATTGCATACAGGCTGCCCCAGGGAGTGGGCACGATCTTGGGCATGATCTTCAGAGGAGAAAATCTCCACAGGGTGCTGACAGCTGAAGGCCCTCCCCCTTCCTCTGCCAGCAGCTGGGGGACCTCTGGGGTGCATCACGGGAGGCTCCTACACACTCAGTACTCACTCGTGCTGCACTGCAGCTGCACAATTTGAGGCTGTGAGCTCCTAGAGGGCAGGTTCACACCTTTTTCTTTTCTGGCTTCAACAACAGAAATCACACCTTTTTCATCTCCAGCCCCAGCACCTAGCACCACCTGGCATACAGTAGGTGCTCAGTAAAAGCCTGTTGAATGAATTTGAAGGACCAGAAGTGACCATCAGTGCCTTCTAGGGAACAAAAATTGTTCAGGGCTTCCTGGAAACCCTCCTTCCCTGAGCTGCCTCTGCTCCCACCCGAGCCAGGATGGTGTGGCATTCCCAAGGGTGGGTATGTTCCCATAGTCGAGGAACAGGGGTGGGCATATGCCACACCTGCTGGGTCCGCTACCTGCTGCTGGGCATGCAGAGAGCCAGAATTCACAAGTTTGGTGCAGCCAGGTACCCCAGAGGAATATTTTTTCTGCTTTATTTTATTCTCACTTATTAAATTTTAAACAGCCCTTGAAGACTCCAGCCTAACACGGAAATCAAACACAACAAAACAATGTTTGTTTCCTATTAATATGGTAGAGCAGACAGCCCTGCTGCAGCAAAGCTGTGAATTATGGGAAAAAAATTAACCATCTGGTTTCTCTGCGCAGATCCAGAACTCCACCCACAGCGGCAGCAGCTGGGCCCGGCATCTCACACAGTGGTCAAGACCCCACCTCCAGGGAGCCCTGGTTGCCTGCAAAGGTCCTCACCAGCAGGCTGCTGCCAGAGCAGAACCAGGAGCCCTCAGAGAACTGCTGGCTGCCTGGAGGAGCCAACAGGGACAGGAAGTTGTGCCCCAAATAGCTGCCTGCCAGCCTACATTCTCTGACACCAGCAACACGCCCTGGAGGCTTGGCAGGTGGGGAGTGTTCTTCAACAATTTCCTATGAAAGTGGGAATGCCCCCCAGGACAGCGAGCACCCAGAGGAGAGCCAGCAACGGTCTCCAGGGCTGTCCTGAGGTCCTTTGTAACCCATGTCTCCATCTTCCCTACCTGAGCTGGGCCCTGCACCTGGATATGAGGCTTTCCAAAGCAGCCATTTGGATACAGGGACATCTTGAGATAGTGTAAAAGCAAGTTATGCGTATCAATGGCAAGTAAAGTAGGCTTTAAACTGAGTGATCATCTAACTTATCATCCAAATTAGGACACAAGAGAGTGCCATTAGCCACTAATCCAAGATAACATGAGTAGCTTGTCACTGTGCCAAGCAAACTGGATGTGTGGCTTCTGCTCAGCTTTCAACCCATCCCTGACCCTCTCTCCATCCATCGCCCTGTCCTGAGCCTCACCCCAGGGCAAGCGCCAAGGATATGGTGAATGTCTAAGATGGAGCACAGACCAAGGAGGGGAAGTGGGCTCAGAGAAGGGCTGAGGGCCAAGCACAGATGTTAGTGTGTCCCGATGATAATTTTAAAGGCCATTATCATATGGAATTTGGTGTGACAAAATGGCCGAGGCACATGTTTCTGCTCTGGATGTTCCCTTTTGTGACCCCCAGTGCCCAGCACTAAATGAACAGAGTTTTGTGGGGAGGAAAGTTCTGAAAGGGAAGGAAACCCTGAATCTAAGCCCCCTCATCCCAGGGCTGCCCTGCTCTGGCCCTATGCTCTGTATTCAAGGGTTGGAGCAGGAGCTCTTCCCTCTGATTTTCTGTTTTCTGCTCACCCTGGGCCACAGGAAGTTTGGGTCTTCACAGAAGTAAAGAGACCATGGGCTGTTGGCCCATCACCGGCTGGTGGCCTGAGAGAAAGGGTGCCAAGGCACCGAGTGTGTGCACTTGTGTGTGTGCTTGTGTGTGTGTGCTAGCTGTGTGCAAGTGCTGGCTTGTACTTGTGTGGAAATGGCACAGGGTGCTTTCACACAGCATCATGGGAGCAGAATTCTCTCTCTCTCCTTTTCTCCCTAGCACAGCTCAGAGAGAATCATCCCGAAACCCCTCCTTCTGCCACCTGCTGAAGAGATAATTGTGCAAAGGGCCCTGAGGCTGAGAAGATGACCCAGAGAGCTCCACAGCAACATTTGGGCACAAACGGCTGATCAAGAAATTGTCCCGATGGCATTGAACAGAGTAGTTGTTTGAAAGGTCGTTGACAGATCACAGGATTCAAGAAGTCTACACCATGCCCCAATCTGCAGGCAACTGTTCTCTCCCACACCTTCTAGATAAAGCCATTGAGGCTGACCACCTTGAGCATCCATCCAAGTGCCTGAGTTCCAGAATGGCCACTAATCAAGTAGAAAACAAGGTGATGAGAGCAGGGGCACTGGTGAGCCCTCCCTTAAAGGAAATTGAACTCCTAGTTAATGACGACTCACTCTTGACAGGAAAGACTGAGGAGCTGGCCAGGCCAGGGTGGTCACAGGACTGAAACCCAGTTAGCAAATGTCAGCCCCACAAAGCCTGGTGGCACCATGTAGAAGAGCAAAGAATGACGAAACAGAGCCCTCTAGGGGCAGAAGCCACACCAAGGCAATGAATCCAATGCAGAACTCAGCCCCAGTGACACCAGTTGAGAAAATTGCTGCCAATTCCACCTCCTGCTAAGGATCCAAAGGACGCATGCGTGTGTGTCCAGGCCAAGTGTGAGTGAGCGGCTGAGGGATTGACAGATGTGGAGTGCACAGGTGATGACCAGCTGATGAGGGAGGCCAAGAAGCTTTACGAGGTGCAGCACCAGGGCAGTGACACTGCCCGCCTCCACGGTTCATAAACCATCCAGGTCCTGAAGACTTCCCATGCAGAAGCTCTAAGTACCATTTTGAGCAAGGAAGCCACCGGGGGAAAAGCACACAGCCTCAGGCTGGGAGGAGAAGGGATTGGGGACAGGCCCACTGGGATGTATGTGCTGCAATAATTGTTCACAATGCCATGTTACAGCCTCGTCCCTCACCCATAGGCCACCTAGCTGTAAATTCTCTTACGTCCCTTTCGGAATCTCTGTGGTGCCTACTCATGGAGTCCAGAGAGTTCTACACGAAAACAAAGAAGGATACACCTAGACCCAGGCCTCCCACTCCTGGCACAATAGATTTTCTGTTAATCTCTCCCTTCCTTTCCTTCCTGGATGGCCCAAACCTGAGAAACCTGGACCTCCTGCCATTTCCTGAGCCAGAGGCATCACACTGCCAAGTCTTGCCAGCTCTAATGAAATGGCAGGTGACAATCTCAGGTACCTCAAAGGCAAGAGCCCCAACGCTCTCACATGCAGGGAATCAGTTAATTTTACAATATGCCTGATGGAATTTTACCCTGCTTGCTCAGGCACTCCTGAATATACAGCCGAGCATCTACACAGGTCAGCACAACACAGTGATTGAGAGAAAAACGCCAACTATCGTTTTCACAGTGTAAAATAAACATCTGAAACACCTCTGCTTTTTCTTCTGTGGTTTTCCCCAGATTGGTTCAATATTTACTAAGTACCCACCTGTGGGAAGCATAGATCTGGGTTCAAAGAGAGTAAAAACATGACAGGACTCACCAGCCTGCCCTGAGCTGCTTCTAGGAAAAGACCAGGGATGCACGCACATGGTAACCAAGCAAAGAAGGGGCCAAAGACAGCAGAAAATGAATAGCCGTCAGGGGTAAGAGGAGGGGACAGATGTGGCTGCTTCATTTATGAGGAACCCTTCAAGAGGATGGGGCATTTTGTAGAGGCTCCAAAGGACAGAGCAATCTAAGAGAGAGATGTTGCGATAGAGTGAAAAGAGCCTGTCATTTGACATCAGAAAAACCTGAGATCAAACCCTGGTCATACCACCCACCAGCTGAGCAACGTTAGCCAAGTTCTTTAACCTCTCTGTGCCTTTTCTTCACCTCTAAGGTTCACATGGTGGCTGCAAGGATCACATCAGCTAACACTGGTGAAGAGCCATGTCTGGCACACAGAAGTGCTCAATGAATATTAATTTATTAATTCCTTACATTGAACTAAATACTCGCCGTGTTAACCCCACACCGTCCTTCTGAGCTGCTCCCAGGCTGAGAAGGAGATAGAAAGAGGAAAGCAGAGGTCACAGCCAACATGCTAAGCCCGACACTGTTCCTGAGTGTAAAACAATAAACAATTTTCACTTGTTATCCCCAGAATCTTTCTCCCTGGAGTTGATATTACAGAGTTTAAAAGCAAGTCGAAGTCAATATCTAGAACAAAAGGCATATGTGCACATACACACACACACACACACACACACACACACACACATATACACACTCACACCCTCCTCTTTGTAAGAAAGGTTGCCATGGAGATGAAACAGAAAGACAGCAAAGACACAGAGGAGCCACTGAAATGGCTATAATTAATTTAAAGCATTAAAAACAATTAAAATTGTATTAAAGCAAGTTCATTTGAACAAGGCATAAATCGGGTGAGCAGATCATGTTAAGCATGAACAAAATAAAGCATAGTTTTGGGGTGTTGGAATAGGCACCCTAGCTGTCTTCAAGGAAGGGAGATAAATAATTGCACAGTATTCAGGAACAATAAAATATGTAACCTAATTTATCTAATGTTTCTGAGAACAAGACAGTTCTGCAATAATTCTGTTTCCTCTGGTACCTTTATGCCAGGTTGAAAAAGAAAATGAGGACAGAAAATTACTCCTTACCAAACAAATGGATCCATGATTTTATGTCAGTCACTGTGGCCACAAATTACTCACCAATAAAGAAGAGGGGAAAGAAGGGAGTCAGCAATGTGGAATGCCTGCTGTATACCAGCCACTCTCCTGGGCACTTGGGCACCTTTACTTCATTTAATACTCCCACGGGCTCTGTGAGGAAAGAGTGAATGGCCCTGTTCTACCAAAACAGACTCAGAAAGACTCGTAACTCAGAATGTCACAGCTCTTTGGTAGTGGACTAGCACTTGAACTCAGATCAGTCAGGACTCCAAAGCCCTTGCTCTCGCCACCGTATCACACTGCTCCTCGTGGAAGAAACCAGAATGGGTCACGGGACAACGGGCAGCCAGGCACCAGTTTTGAATATCTACAATGTTGTCAGCCCTGTGCTACACTTTTATAAACATCATTTGATCTGATCCTTGCCAGGAGCCTCCGTTTCACAGAGGACACTACAGTGTTCGTAACATTCAACTTGCCCAGTAAGGAGCAGAACCGAGATTCTCTCCCAGATCTGCCATTCTGTAGCACCCCAGCCCTCTGTATGCACCACCCTCTCCTGACCTCCTGTAGCACTTACTGTGTCTTCTGCCTGTCACCTTTTGCCTCAGATTGAGTTGCATTGGGGGGTGGAAGGATGGAGCCTGGATATTTCATTTTCTCCATTTAGAAAATTGGGGATGGCGGAGAAAACTTCTCAGACGACTCAAGTTTCAAGTTGGACCTTGTCTTGGACAACTAGTGAGGCTTTAACAAGCTGATCCTCTTCTAGTTCATGAGACCAGATGAGCCTGTAAATATACAGCTTGGGTTGGAGGGTCTCAGGGTCAAGACACAAGTGGTGTTTGCATGAGGTGGTCTGAAGCCACAGAGGCTGGATGGAGAAGCAGATGCACTTGTCCAAGAAAGACAGGCCTGTATCAGGAAAGTGGTGCTGAGTTCAAATCCAGTGATGAGCGAGAAGTCACGTGGGAGAGTAACTCAGAAGGTCAATAGCAGGTAATCAGATGTAGGACAGAAGCAGGGACAAGAAACAGAAGTAAAGAGAGCCATCACTGCAATGGGAGCACATGTGCTGGAGCCTCTTCATCCTGCAGTGTGTGACATGCCTGTCCCAGAGGCAGGTATGCAGTACCAAGGACCTAGGCAGAGGGGCCAGCTGACCATTAGCTAGTGCTCTGCTGTAGAGCCACACTCATCATGACAACACTGAAACACATCACACTGGCTATCCACAGCCAGTTCTCTGAGCCCCCCAAGGGCTCCCGTCACCTTGGCCCCCAATTCCCCTCAGACCTCCCCCACTCCAGCAACTGCACCAGATACCTGCTCCAGCACCCTGCCAGCATTGTTCTGATTGGCCAACCTGAACACATTAGTGGGTAAATATTTTTGCATATGACCCCCTGCACTGTGTTTAAGGACTTACCAAAGTGACACATTGAGTCGTAACTACAACTACAAGATGGATTGGCAGTGGGATCTCTATTTTACTAATGCAGTCTTTGGGGGGTTAAGCGGCAGCCTAAGAGAAGTAGCCATGGGAGAGAAGGGCTAAGAAGTTGGCATGAGCGAAGCAGGGAGCCAGGAAAATGAATGGCCAGCATCTGCTCTCTCACAGCTCAAGGAACTGAGTGCAGATTTATTTCCTGTGGGGAGAGATTCCATGGGTCACAGGGAAAATGCTAGACTGTAAGCTGCCTGTGAAGAGTCCATCTAACTCAGTGCTTAATTAGCCCATTCCCTGGGTACATTAAATCCAGATGGCCAGGCTGGAGAGAGAGATTTATTGATCGAATGAAAAATCTGATGTGGGATAGAAGCTTCATAGCACCTACAGCGACCTCCTGCCTAGGATGCTATAAGGGGAGTAAGGGGGTGATAAATGGCCTCAGGCCATCCTAACAGAGAAGATAAAAGGCCTGGCTGGACAACTTCCATCTCCAGAAATATTTACTCCTCCATGTAATTCATTAGTGCACCCAAACGTGGTGCAAAAGCAACGTGTATTTCAAGTTATGATTTCCAGGTGAGTAACCTCCTATGCTGTGATAAACTACAGCTCAAAGCACAGACCACCCATCAGAAGAGCAGTCTGAGCTAGGAGAATTCGAAGAAAAAAGAAGCAGGTTAGAGCTCACAGAGGTGGAAGGCAGAGGCAGTTGGGAGGAAGATGGTGTGGGTTCATTCATTCAGCAAATATTTAATAGGTGCCTGCTACATGCCAGGCACTGTTCTAGGCACCGGGGATAGGAATGTGAACAAGAGATGTATGTTCCCTGCCCTTGTGGACTTTCCAGTCTGGTGGGGGAGACAGACTATTTAAACAAATATAGAATATAATGTCAGGCCATAAACAGGAAAAGCTAATACAAAGCTCTTGAGGCCAGGATGCTCTTGGTGTGTTTGAGAAACAGCAGAAAGGCCAACATGGTAAGGGAAAGAGTGGGCAATAGGTTGGTCAGGGCTGGGTCCTGTAGGGCTTCACAGGCCAGAAAAAAAGAGTCTGGATTTCATCTTGGGTCTAATGGGGGGATTGAAGCAGTTGGAGGTTTTTAAGTAAGACAATAACATAATCTGATTTACAATTGAAAATGTCTCTAGTTGCTGGGTGGAAAATGTAGAAATAGATATCAGTTTGAAGGCTATTTTATCACTACCTATATTATTTATTGAGGGTTGACTATGTCATGCATTAACATGTATTAACTCATATAATCCTTACAACAAAAGAACTTTTGTTATCTCTGCTTCACAGCTGAGTAACTGAGGCAGAGAGAGGTTCAGTATGTGACAGAGTCAGGTTTTGAACCTGCTGTACTATGCTGCTGCTATGCAGTGGTCTAGGCAGGAGATCATGGTGGCTTGGACAGGGATCGCAGCCAATAAAGTTGGTGAGAAGTGATCAGATTCCAATTATACTTCAGAATTAGTGCTGACAAATGCAGTGGTCTAGGCAGGAGATCATGGTGGCTTGGACAGGGATCGTAGCCAATAAAGTTGGTGAGAAGTGATCAGATTCCAATTATACTTCAGAATTAGTGCTGACAAGACTAGCATCTAAATTAGACAGGAGAAAAGAAATTCAGAGGAAAAAATTAGGCAGGAGGGATGAGGGAAAGACAGTTGGAGACCATTGCTTCAAACATGCTGATTTCAATGTCATGGTAAGAGCCGATCACAGCCTCTAATTCTGTGGTTCATAAACCTGGAGACTCAGTGGAAGTTTTCACAAACACAGATTCTAGAACTTTATTCCACATCCACTCAAAAAGACATTCCAGAGTGAGGCCCAGGAATCTGTATTTTTATATAACTTCACAGGCGATCTTGAGGTTGTTGGTCCCTGGGCTGGCATGGGGGCCCCTGCAGTTGGCCTCATGTCATAAGTCCTAAGACGTGAGTACTAAGAGTACCTGAGTGGTGCCAGTGCCACCCCACCTACAGATGAAGCCATCAAGGCCTGAGACGGAAGTGACTTGACCCAGTTAATCAGGGGTGGCCCTGGGACAAGAATCTAGGTCTCCTGACTCCTGGGCCAAAGCTGTGTCCACTACCCCATGTGTACTCCTCCTGACAGCACCATGTTGTTTACCCACCTCATTTCTCACTCAAGACAGGCAAAGGACCCTGGAAGACCCGCAAGACCATGGGAAGAGTGGTCAGAAGG
>NW_007728097.1:283134-284158 GCF_000696425.1 Galeopterus variegatus | reverse complement strand
GCACCATGTTGTTTACCCACCTCATTTCTCACTCAAGACAGGCAAAGGACCCTGGAAGACCCCCAAGACCATGGGAAGAGTGCTATACTTATGGTCAGAAGATGTGGATTCAGGCCCAGGCTGAGAGATCCTGGGAAAGTCACTTTACCTCTCTGAGCTTCAATGCCCTCATTTGTATAATAGGACATTGGGTCCTCAATACTATTGCTATTTGATTAAATGAAATAATACCGGTAAAGCACATAGCAAGACCTTGATGCTAGTGACTGGGCTTTTATTACCATCAATCCAGATTTCCTGGTCCCTAATTCTCCTACAGCATGTTCATGAAGATTTTGAAGTTTTTGTGTCTCCAAGATCAAATGCAGGTACTCCTGGAGGAAGGAGTAACTCTAAATGTCACAAACCAATGCTATACGAGGCTTGGAAGCTGAGTAGTAGGGAAGAGGACACAGAGGAGCAGGTGAGAAATGGTGCAGAGGAGTCACGAATGGCACAAACCCCATCAGTCCCGCCACAAGTACATGAAGGATCCCAGTGGGGCAGGGAGTGCCAAACAGCTTTCTGTGTGCCCAGGTGGGGCTGAGCCACGTTAAGCAGTCATATGTGTAATAGCTTGTGCCTAAGTGCCTTCAATAGATTGTTTCATTTGAGCCTCAAAACAATCCTATCAATCAGCTGTTACTATTGTCCCCCATTTTAGAAATGGAAAACTGAGGCTCAGGTAAATCATTTGCCCACATAACACACTAATAAGCAACAGATCTGAGTTCAGACTCATGACCTGACTCCAAAGCTATTCAATAGAAATGCTCCGTGAACCACAAATGTGATTTTTAATTTTCTAGCAGCCACATTTTTAAAAAGCAAGAAGAAACAGGTATAATTCATTGTAACACTGTATTTTATTTAACTTAATATATCCATAATCTTATTATTTTAGCCTGTAATCAATATAAAAATTTTTAAATGGAATATTTTTATTGTCTTCTCCTACGGTCTTTGAAATCCGATGTGTAATTTA
>NW_007728097.1:280575-282442 GCF_000696425.1 Galeopterus variegatus | reverse complement strand
TTTTAAATGGAATATTTTTATTGTCTTCTCCTACGGTCTTTGAAATCCGATGTGTAATTTACCCGCTGCCCTTCTATTGCAATTTTTATTTAGCACATCTCAATTTACTAGCCACATTTCAAGTGCTCAGTAACCACAGTGGCTACTGTATTGGACAACTCTAGGCCAGGGGTCAGCAAATTTTTCTGGAAAGGATCAGGTAAATATCTTAGGCTCTATAGGCAACATACATTCTCTGTTGCATTTTCTTTTTCTTTCTTTTTTTTTTCTACAACTTTTTAAAAATATAAAATCCATTCTTAACTGACAGGTTGTACAAAAATAGGCCACGGGCCAGCTTTGGCCTGTGGGTCATCGTTTGCCAACTCCTGCTGTAGACCATCAGCTCATGGAAGACAGGAACATGTCTAATGTGTGCACCACTGAGTCCTCCAGTGCTAGAATACAGCAAGCGCTCAATAAATAGTCGTGGAATTGAATTTAACCGACAAAGGTCAGGCGGGATTTATTACTCTCACTTGACATAACAAAAGTGAAATTAGAGCGTCAAAGAGACCTGTTCTAAGTACAAGCCCCAATCAGGGTGGCTTCCAGCCACTGCTCTTCCCTGTGTCATACTCTTTTTTTAATACCTGATGATGCCCTGTTTCATAGCTGCATCTGTCACTGATTCCCGGTTCTTCTGTCTCTTTGCCTCTGGCTTTGATCTTGGGCTCCCAGCAGACTCCAGCAACCTGGCAAGGAGCAGGAGTCGAGGGCCCTGCACGTTTTAGGCGACATACCCAGCAGAGCTCCTAGCACACAGCGCTGTTGATGATGAACAGCCCATGTCACACCCCACTCCCTCCAGTCCATGATCTCTCCGGAAATGAGTGCTCTTATAAGTTTGTAGAAAATGCATTTCTATCTCCTTTTCAGGCTAAAAGCATCTCCTCCTTCACAAAGAAGGTAGTGAACCAGTTATAATTATACCCCATACACTGGGGAGTGTGAAAGTGACATTTAGCAACACTTAAGCCTCGGATATGTGGTGGCTGCAGTAAACTTTATATAATTGCTGCAGCATCGATCCCAACAATTAACGCCAAAAAGCAGAGACAGAATGGAAGTTCTCCAAGAAACTGCCACAACCTGAGAGTAAAATGGAGCCCAAAATCTCTCATGGAGACAGTTCCCCCTCCTTCAAATGTTCAAAAATATTCTCAGTTCAAACAGTTTTCACTGCAGTTTTCCCAGGGTCCAGGGACTGGGCAGCAGACAGTCAGGTGGAGACAGAAGCAGCAGGACGTTCTCTGATGGGGTGGTCCACTTCCCAGGCCCCTCTGTTTTAGCCCAAGAAATTGGTGAACATGGGGAAATACAAGGTCAATGTGGATAGATCGCAGGAGCCGAGGAGCAGGTCTGAAGTGACAGGCCTGGAAGGGTTGAAGCCTCAGTGAGGTTAAGGAACAGTCTTGCCTGGAGGCAATGCAGAGTCACTGGAGGGGCTTATGAAGGGGCAGGGCCATTTTGCATTTTGGAAAGAAGCAGAGAGACAGGGAGAAAACAACAATGGCTGTGCAATAGGGCATACTCAGCTCCGGGCTGAGCTCCCCAAAATTAATACCAAACTTCACAGGTCCAGCTGCCTGCCCCCAGATAAAAGCAAACCAATCAAAAGTCAAATATTGGTGAAAATGGAAGTTAGTTTTTATTCAGGAATACCAGGGACCTGAGGAGAGATGTTAGGCTCACCCATCTCTCCAGTAAACCTGGAGAAGAACGGCCAGACTAAAGCCATCTCAAGGACTCAGATTTACTGAGTGTTTTTTTAAGAGGGGGATGAGGGACTGGAATGTGGGGAAATGAAAAGTAGGAGGGAGGGGGA
>NW_007728097.1:267202-280236 GCF_000696425.1 Galeopterus variegatus | reverse complement strand
GTTAAGGAACAGTCTTGCCTGGAGGCAATGCAGAGTCACTGGAGGGGCTTATGAAGGGGCATTTTGCATTTTGGAAAGAAGCAGAGAGACAGGGAGAAAACAACAATGGCTGTGCAATAGGGCATACTCAGCTCCGGGCTGAGGCTCCCCAAAATTGATACCAAACTTCACAGGTCCAGCTGTATACCCCCAGATAAAAGCAAACCAATCAAAAGTCAAATATTGGTGAAAATGGTAGTTTTTATTCAGGAATACCAGGGACCTGAGGAGAGATGATATGCTCACCCATCTCTCCAGTAAACCTGGAGAAGAACGGCCAGACTAAAGCCATCTCAAGGACTCAGATTTACTGAGTGGTTTTTTAAGAGGGGGATGAGGGACTGGAATGTGGGGAAATGAAAAGTAGGAGGGAGGGGGACAGCACCAGCAGAGCTCCCAGCACACAATCAGCAGCAAGGGCTTCATGCAAGGTCTCAAGTGCAAAGTCTCACCAAGACTTTGTCTGCTTTCTGCTCCCTTTTTGCTGTTATCTCAGGGTCTGGGTAGTACGTGTGAGTCTGCAGCTCCAGGCTGGCTGGAAACAACTTTACATTCACGTGCATAATGTCATCTTGCCCCATAACCAAGATTCAAAATATCAAAGAACCATGGGAAAAGAGGGTAATCAGAGAAATCCATACCGAGAAAAAAACTGTGTCTTTTAAAACTCTTTTAGAGCCCATGTGGTTTTAGGTCCCAACATGGCTTTAGTCCTGCTCACTCCAACAGCTGAACTATGACAGTGGAGATGGCAAGAAATTAACAGGTCCAAGGGATATTTAAGAGGCAAGATCAACAGGACCTGATAAGTGATAGGATGTAGGAGAGTCAAGGGTGACTTCCAGGCTTCTGGCTTTGGTGACCGGGATATTGGTGGTACTAATTTCTGGAAGGAGGGAAGACAGGTTTGGGGAAAAAAGACAATGTGTTGGGGTGTTGGTATGTTCACTATAAGAAGGCTATAGTATTCAGATAAAAGAGGAAAACTGAAAATATTGCTCAGAAGAAAGGCTAGGGTGAAGATTTAGGCATGGAAGTCATCTGCAGCTGGGAACTGCCTGCCTGTGGAGGTGGTGAGCTGCTTGGGAGAGGAAATGGAGTAGGAAAGAGGATAGGGACACACTAGTTGAGAGGTGGATAAAGGAAGAGGAGACTGAGAAGGAACAATCAGAAGAGACAAAGGAGAAACAAGGAAAGGGAAAGGGGTCTTCACAAACCAAGGAAGAGGAGTTTGAAATGAGAGGCACACAGCCATGTCTGATGCTGCAACAATGAGAAGTGAGATACATTCATTTCTTCATCAAAGATTTACTGAACACCTACTATTGTTGGAGTGAGCAGGACTAAAGCCATGTTGGGACCTAAAGCCACATGGGCTGTCGGAGGATTTTTAAGACCAATTTTTTTCTTAGCATGCATTTCTCTGAGTTCTCTCTTTTCCCGTGGTTATTTGATATTTTGAAACTTGGTTACAGGGCAGGATGACATTATTTACATAAATGTAAAGTTGTTTTCCAGTCAGCCTGGAGCTGCAGACTTACCATGAGGTGCATACTATCCAGACCTTTAGAAACCCAGGAAGACGTCAATAAAGCTATGCTGATTCTACCCTGAAGCAAATCAAAATCCTGCGGGGATTTTGTTAATGGCAGGGATGAGAATAGAAGCCAGATGGAGCCATGATGAGAATTTGCACCTGGCCCCCTACACGCAGACCCCACAGCTCATGTCTCCCCCTCCTGCTTTGCACTTCCTTGATCTCCTTTTTAAAAACCCCTCAGTAAATCTGAGTCTTTGAGATGGTTTTAGTCTGGCCATCTCCTTCTTGTTTAGCGGGGAGATAGGTTAGCCTGCCATCTCCTCAGGTCACTGGTATTCCTGAATAAAGCTGACTTCCTTCTTCACCGACGTTTGACTTTTGAGTCCTTTGTTTTTGTTTAGGGGAAGGCAGCTGGACTTGGGTTTGGTAACACTACATGCCTGGTACTATTCTAGGCACTGTGTACAAAGCAGTGCGGTGAACATAACAGACAGAACTCCCTACCTTCGCGGAGATTTTATAGTAGTGTGGAGACACCAATTATAAGCAAATAAATAAGTAACTTTATTTGGTATGTTCAGTGGGTTGAATAGCAGCCCCCAAAAACAAATGTCCAAGTCCTAATCTCTGCTACCTGTGAATGTGACCTTATTTAAGGTCTTTGAAATGTAATTAATGATCTTGAGATGTGAACATCCTGGAATTATAGTAAGCCTTAAATCCTTAATGTCCTCAAAAGAGACAGAAGAGGGGAATTTGATACACATAGAGTCACAGAAGAGAAGATCACGTGAATATGGATATAGATATTGGAATGATATCTCTACAGACCAAGAAATGTCAGGGATTGCCAGCAGCCATCAGAAGCTAGAACAGAGGCTTGGAATGGATTCTCCCTCAGACCCTCCAGAAAGAACTAACCCTGCCAACACCTTGCTTTCAGATTTCTGGCCTCCAAAACTGAGAGGATAAATTTATTTTGCTTTAAGCCACACAGTTTGTAGTTATTTGTTTAAAAGGCCCTAAGAAACTGTTGACCTAAAGGAAGACAGTGAGGCAACAGTATGTGAAACAATGAGTTTATTTGGACCAAGGATGAGGACTGCAGCCTACGAAACACAAATTCAGGTTGCCCTGAATATGTGCTCCATCCGGCAGCAGTTACAGACAGATTTTTCCAGGAAAAATGAGAAGTTAAGGGGCGGTTCCAAAGTTTTTTACCAAGAATTTGAACATCGGTTCACTAAAATAAGTTCCTGATTGGCTATACATTCTGCTTTGCATCATAAATACCAGAACATTAAAACAAAGAAAGAGTGAGGTCATATTGTACAACTTGTACTAACATTTGGATGATTTATACCCATTGGTGACAGCAGGTAGTTTGGATACAACTGCCAAAATGTGCAGTTTAGCTATCATCCTGGACATGGGTGAGGGGTATGTGACTGAAGCCCTATACTCATATCTCTCTGGGACTGATAGGTTTAGCAGACCTTGCATGGCTCAAATTTTTCTGGGCCATTTTTCTTTCTTAAAACTAATATAATATGTTAGAAGGTGAGAAATGCTATGGACAGAAAGAAAGGAACAGAAAGGAGAAGGAAAATGAGAGTGGAGAAGGCTTCACTGAGGAGATGGGAAAGCAAGCCACACAGCTGTCTGGAGAAAAGGTCAGGTGAACAAACAGTGCAAAAGCCCTGAGGCAGGAATCTGCCTGGAAGGTCCAGGAAAAGCCAGGGAGGATGGTGCAACTGTGCAGGGCTGGTTATCTCAGGAGGGGCAGAACAGTAGGAGATGAGTGCAGAGAGAGAACAGGGGTAAGAGGTGAGATCCTGTGTGCCATGATTCTCAGACTGTAATGTGCACACGAACCTCCTGAGGAAGTGTTAAAATGCAGGACTGAGATTCTCTAACAAGCTCCTATAGCATGCCAATGCTGCTGATGACCAGGCTTTGAGCACGAGGGTAAAGGACAATGTTTTTCAACCCAGAGCACCTATCAGATTCATTTGAGAAGCCTCTGGGAGGTAGAAGGAAGATAATGGAGCTCTGTCCCAGACCAATTAAGTCAGGATCCCTGGGTGAGGCCCAGGCACAGATAATCTGACAGTTCCCTAGGTGACTCTAACGTGCAGCCAGGATTGAGAATCACTGATCTAGAGCCTTGCAGATTTTTGAAGGACTTTTCCTTTTTTCTCTGAAAGAATTAGGAAGAGATAAGAGGGCTTCAAGGAAAGGAGTGACATGATCTGATTTATGTTTTTAAAAGGATGACTTTGGCTTCTGGCTTCTACTCAGAATGTAGAAAGCTAGAAAGAGCATCATTTTCACCATTACGACAACAGAGAAACTATATAACCTGCAAACTCACAACTTTTCTTGAACCTATCAGAGAGCTGAGGTTTCTGGGCAACCAACTAGTCTAAGTTCTAAAGAAAGGCATGTACAAAGCCCCATCTAGACCCTTCTTTCTTGTCTCCTCAAATGAACAAATGTCTTCAGCCAGTGGGAAAAGAGCAGCAAAACCTTTACTGTCACTCCCAGATCATAGATGAAGACCAGTACAAATATGTATGAGTCTGCTAGGGATGATGCCTTAACAAAATACCACTGGCTGGGTGGCTCAAACACCAGAAACTTATTTTCTCAGAGTTCTGGATACTAGAAGTCCAACAGCAAGGTGTCAGGAGAACTGGTTTCTTCTGAGGCCTCCCTCCTTGGCTTGCAGATGACTGCCTTCTTGCTGTGTCCTCGCATGGTCTTCCCTCTGTGTGCATGCATTGTGCACATGGTGTCTTTTTGTGTGTCCAAATTTCCCCTTCTTATAAGGATACCTTCAGATTGGATTAGGGCCCACCGTAACAGGCTCATTTTAGCTTAATCACCTTAACAGCTCTATCTGCAAGCACAGTCACATTATGAGATACTTGAAGTTAGGACTTCAGCATATGAACTTGGGCAGGGGGGGGTGGAGGGGGAGGCTGGACACAATTTAACCCATAAGAGAAGGAAACCAAAAACAAAACAAAACAAAACAAAAAAATGGTTTAACCTTGGAGGAGAACCAGGAAAATGTCCTGGACCCTGACCATTAGAGATACTCTGCCACTGAGGAAGGAACAGGATCATCGAGAATGTCTTACCACAAAGACCTGGAGATACAATACCTAAGACTTAGGCTAAACAAGAACAACAAAGAATGCCCCCTACATCTTCTACCATAAGACTATCAATTTTCAAGAAAAAAGTAATATCAATCTTCTGTTGGGAGAAGGGCGAGAGAATAGAAACACACATTCTCTGAGGCATAGGTGCAAATGGAAAACCTAAACCTGGGGATGGAGCATACATTGAGAAAAACCCTCCAGCAAACCAGTCACTACCATAAGCACAAGGTAACATTACAGGAATATTAATCTTTTAGTGCTCTTAGAATAACCAGAAAAACAACAAAATCCAAGCCCATTTCAACTCTTAACTAGACTGGCTCAACCCTCAAAACTAATGGTCTAGCAAAAGAAAAGGTAGACCCTTTCCAGGAATAAGTATTATTACCTCAGTCACTACTACCTTATACAGGGCAGTAGCTTTCAGCCAAAAATTACGAGACACAAAAAATAAAAAATAAAATCACTGTCAAGAGACAAAGCAATCAATAGAACAAGACCCATATATTACCCAGATGTTGAAACTATCATATAGAAAAAGTTAATGATAATTAATATGTTCCAGCCTCTAGTGGGAAACATACAAAGCATGCATGAACAGATGAGGAATTTCAGCATAGAGATGAAAACTATGAGAAACAAATGGAATTACTAGAAAGGAAAAACACAGTAACAGAGATGAAGAATGTCTTCAATGTCCTTATCAGTAGAATGACACAGCTGAGGAGAAAATCAGTGAACTTGAAAACAGGTCAATAGAAATTACCTAAATTGAAATATAGAGAGAAGGAAAGGGAAGAGGAGGAGCAGGAGAGGAAAGAGAAAACTTCAGGCATAGATGGCTTCACTGGAAAATTCTATCAAACATTTAAAGAATAAACAATTCTCCAAAAAATCTTCCAGACGATAGAAGAGAAAGGAATACTTTCCAACTCATTTATGGGGCTAGTTTTACCCTCATACCAAAATCAGACAAAGATATAACAAAAAAGAAAACTGTAAACCAATATCCTTCATGAGTATGGAAGCAAAAATCCTCAGAAAAACAATAGTAGCAAATCAAATCCAGCAATAAAGAAAAAAAAATAATACATGATCAAATGTGATTTATCCCAGGAATGCAAGAGATGTTCAACATTCAAAAAATCAATGAATAGAATTCACCAAATCAATAAACTGAAGACAAAATACTGTATTAGTTTCCCAGGGCTGCTCTAACACATTACCAAAAACTGGGTGGCTTAAAACAACAGAAACTTATTCTCCCCCAGTTCTAGAGGCTTGAAGTCTGAAATCAAGGACTCAGCAAGGCCGTGCTCTCTCTGGAGGCTCTAGGGAAGGATCTTTCCTTGTCTCTTCTATCTTCTGGTGGTTGCCAGCAACCATGGCTTTCCTTGGCTTGTGGCAGCAGAACTTCAATTTCTGCCCCCATCTTCACACTGTCTTCTTCCCTATGTCTTCAAACCTCTTTCTCCTTATAAGGACACCAATCACTGGATTTAGAGCCCACCCTATCTAATATGACCATATCTTAACTAGATTACATCTGCAATGACCCTTTTTCCATGTAAGGTCACATTCACAGAAACTGGAGGTTAGGACCTCAACATATCTTTTGGGGAGACACAATTCAATCCACAGTAAATACCATATAATAATCTCACTAAGTACAGAAAAGCATTTGAAAAATTGAATATTCACTCATGATAATAACTCTCAACCTACTAGAAATAGAAACAATTCTTCTCAACCTGAAAAAGGGCAACTGCAGAAAACCTCCAGCTATTCACATACTTAATAGAAAAAGACTGAATGAATTATTTTCCCCTAAGACAGGAAACAAGGCCAGGATCTGCTCTTACTACTTCCATTCACCATCACACTAGAAGTCCTAGCCAGGGCAATAATGCAAGAAAAATAAATAAGTAAAAGGCTTACAGATTGGAAAGGAGTGATAGAACTGTCACTATTTTTAGACTTGACAGTCTGTGTTGAAAATCACAAAGAATCTACAGAAAAATTACTAGAACCAACGAGTCAGTTTAACAAAGTCACAGAATAAAAAGTCAATATACAAAAAGCCATTGTATTTGTATTTACTAGCAATGAACAGTTAGAAGTTGAAATTTACAAAAGTACCATTTATAATAGCACCAAAAAACCATGAAACACTCATGCATAGATCTAACAAAATATGTGCGGGATTGGTATACTGAAAACTAAAAAACACTGATGAGAGAAATCAAAGATATAAATAAATGGAGAGAGATATTGTTCATAGATTGGAAACTTTGATGCTATTAAGATATCAATTTTCCCTAAAGTGAGCTACAGATTCAATTCAATTTCAATCAAAATCTCTGCAGAAATTTTTGTAGAAATCAATATTCTGATTCTAAAATTTATATAGAAAGACAAAGGAAGTAGAATAGACAAAACAATTTTGAAAAAGAACAAAGTTTAAGAAATCACACTACCTGTTTTCAAGATTTACTATAAGGCCTCAGTGGATCAAGACAGTGTGGCACTGGAAAATAGGATAGACAGGGTAGTGTGCTGGGTACCGCTCATACCAGCTCACGAGAACCAAACATTTAATCTTCAGGAGCTTTACAGATTAGTAGTTGTCTTGTTGGTTGCTTGAAATTGTTTATTATGAGAGTATTTAAAAAACAAAAGTTAGCAAACACTACAGATCAGGACATATCCCCCACAGAGAATCAGTTCTTAGACATTTACTATCACACCTGTACCTCTACATCAAGGAAACAGAAGAAAGAATTCAGAAATTGTCCTACATTTATTTGGGCAATTTATTTTCAAAAAAGATACAAAGGCAATTCAATGAAGAAAAGATAGACTTTCCCACAAATGGTTCTGGAACAATCGGACACCCATATGCCAAAAGAAGGAACTATCCATTCCTTGCACCATATTCAAAAATTAACTCAAAATGTATGATAGACCTAGAAGTAAAACATAAAACTATAAAACAATTAGATTAAAACATAAAACTATAAAACCATTAGATTAAAACATAGGAGGGAATTTTTGTGAACTTGAGCTAAGCAAATATTTCTTAGATATGGCACCAAATTGATAGGTTAAACTTCACCAAAATGAAGAATTTCTGCTCTTCATAAGACACTGTTATGAGAACAAAAAGACAAGCCACAGACTGGCAGATCAAATCACATGTTGATAAAGAACTTGACACCAAGTATATAAAAGATTCTCAAAACTTGATCATTCGATTTTTAAAATAGGCAAAAGAATGAAATAGACACTTTGCATGGCAATGAACACACAAAAAGATGTTCAACATCATTAGCTACTGGGGAAATGCAAATTAAAACCACAACAAGATACCACTACGTATCTAGTAGAATGGATAAAATAATTTTTTCATTGATAATATCAAGTACTGGTGAGGCTGCAGAGCAACTGGAACTCTCATGCATTGCTGGTGGAAATGCAAAACAGTACAGCCACTTTGGAAATAGTTTAGCAACTTCTTATAAAGTAAACCATACCCTTACGATGCAACCCAGCAATCCCACCCCTGGTTATTCACCCGAGTGAAATAAAAACATGTACTTACCCAAAAAACCTACATGTAAATGTTTAGAGAGGAACTTTATTTCTAATTGCCAAAAGTTGGAAAGTACCAGTGGAGAATGGATAAGCAACCATGGAATATCTATACAATGGACTCCTACCTATTATTTTAAAAGGACCTAACACACACAACCACATGAATAAATCACAAATTCATGATGCTAAGTGAAAGAAGCCAGACTCAAAGGCTACATATTACATGATTCTAGTTATATGATGTTCTGAAAAGGCAAAAGCATAAAGACAGAAAACAAATAAGGGACTGGACAGCTAGCTCAGTTGATTACAGTGTGGTGTTACAACAAGGTCAAGGGTTTGGATGCCCATACCAGCTAGTGACCAAAACCAAAAAACAAAACAAATCAGTGGTTACCAGGGGCTGGGAATAAGGGAATAGGTTGGTACAGGGGAATGATTTGGAGCAATAGAACTGTTCTATATCTTGAATACAGAGGATGTTAAACCACTGTAGGTATTTGTCAAAACATGCAGAAATGTGTATTGATACAGGTAACTTTTATTGTGTATACATTATTCCTTAATGAAAAAAAAAATTGTTACATTTTTAAGGAAAGGATCTCTTTGATTGTTGGGTTGAGAATAGACTGTAGGGGCAAGGGTGGAAGCAGGGGACCATTAGGGGACTGCTGCAGTAGCCCACGGGAGCGATGACAGTGGCTTGGACTGAAACTGGGACTTAGAACGTCTGTGGAGGCTGTGTCAGTGAAGGGGCAGAGGGAGAGTCAGGCTGCGAGGACGATGAGAGGGGGTTGAGCACGTGCAGACAGCGCTGCCTCCCTGTCTGCTCATCTTGGTCTATTTGTGCTGCTGTAACAGAATTCCTGGAACTGGGTAATTTCCAAAGAACAGAAATTTATGCTCTACAGTTCAGAAGGCAGAGAAGTCTGAGATCAAGGCACCGGCACGTGATGAGGGCCTTCTCGCTGCATCTTTACATGGTGGAAGGTGGAAGGCAGAAAGGCAAGAGAGGATGAGCACTGAGTCCTCACAGAGCAGAAGAGCAGAAGAGAGAGCCTGCTCCCACAAGCTCTTTTCATAGGGACATTCATCCGTTCATGAGCGTGGAGCCTTCATGACTTAAACACCTCCCATGAGGCACCATTTTTCAACACTGTCGCACTGGGGATTAAACTTCCAACCCATGAACTTTGGAGCAGACAAAAACATTCAAACCACAGTGCTACTCTTTCAAAAATCTGCTAGGACAGGCCCCATTGGGGTAGCCCTTGCTCTGAGATAGGCCTGGCACTGGGGTGACCAGCTATCCCAGTTTGCCTGGTACTCTCCTCTTTTTAACCCTGAAAGTCCTGCCTCCAGGGAAACCCTTCAATCCTAGACACACTCAAACAGTTGGTCACCTACACCTGGTCCCTGGCCTGCCCCAGACAGCCACTATGGTCACCCTGCAGTTCTGCCTTCTCTGGGGGGTGGTATCCCCGCCTTCCATCCCTTATACGCTCCTTTCTGATACTGCTCACAGAATGCAGGGATGCAGGGATGCTTAAGAACAGAAGGGACATTCTGCTGCCTTTTATGCCACCTTATGAAGGCTGTTAAATGACTCAATATAAGGAAGAAATAAAAAAGAGTGGTTTTGACACTCCACTGCCACAAAATCAAGAGCTCTGAGCCTGGAACATCGTTTTACCCCCATCACGCTTCTGAGATGCACGTCTTGAAACAGATTCAGCAGCTTTTGTTTTGGTCTTGTCTCTGGTATCTTCACAGCTTTGAATACAGAAAAGCACTTCCTCCTCCTTAATCTCCCTCCTTTGGTTGCCACCACAGTCTTCTCTTCTGGGTCTCCTCCTGCCTTTCTGACATATGTTTCTCAATCTCTTTCATGGACTGAAGAATCATGTACCTTCCTCATACCTGCTAGTGAAGTAGTCCAGGGTAACATCTGAGTGCCTGGACTTTCACATCAAATGGGACCAGGATCTGAATCTCAGCTTTGGCACTTTCTCCCAGTGCAAGCTTTGGTACATTACTACTCTGACCTTCAGGTTTTCCCTTTGTAAAATGGGTATAATGAATTCTACTTCAGTGGGTTGCTATGAGAATGAAATTAAAAAGAGATTATGTATGGCAGGGAATAAACTCAGCATAATACTTGGAACAGAGCAAAGCAACAATAAATGCAGCCCTTGGTATATAAAATGTTTCCAACAGTTCTGCTCAACAATAGGGAAGTGGTTAATAAGTTAGGCTACAGACTGATTTATTTATAGAATACCATATGATAAAGCCATTAAAAATCATGTTCTGAAGAATATTTAATGGCACAGAAAAATGTTCACAATATAATTTTAAGAGAAAAAAAATCAGTCCATAAAACTCAATCCCAATTTTGTTTTAAGAACAGAAAGAGTGTGTGTGTGTGTGTGTGTGTGTGTGTGTGTGTGTGTGTGTGTGTTGTGCGTGTGTTGTGCACGTATTTAGAAAAAAAGAACTAAGAAGAAATTCAGCAAAATGTTGGCTGGTTATCCTTTCTTTTTTACTTCTTTATATTCTATATTTTCAAGTTTTCTCTAATGAGCATGTTATTCTCATAATAATCGATGTTATTTTTAAAATTCAGCCATCAATTTATTCATTCAACAAAGCATACACTGTGTGCCAAGCAATATTCTAGACTCTGGGAATGCTGTGTTGAAAAAGTCAACAGGCAGGATTTTCTCAAGATACCCTCTAGCCTTGCTTTTAATTCTCCTTAATTGTTTTATGCAGTAGTTTTGTCTTCATCACTAAATTGTTTACTCCTCAAGGGAAGGGACCGTGTGGTCCCCTTCTCTGTAGCCTTGTAACATCACACTGCATGAACACAGGAGAACTCAGTAATGGATTCACTTCAGCAACTAAGGATTGATTGAAAATGGCCAATTTCCTAGGATCAGCTATTATAGGAAGAAAAGAGAAGAGGTGCCTTCCTATGTTGGGCTGATATCTGTCCCTTTCCTCCATTGTCCTGGGATGGATGGGATTGAACATTTAAGACTGTCACCTCCAGTGGGTTTTCCTGGAAGCACAGGAGTTTTATGGCTGGCCTGAACTTTTGTGAGGGGAGCTTCTCTTTCTCCAGGCTCTTCAGAATACACAACAAACCTTCCTTTTCCCACATTAAGCAACCTGAGAGCATGGCAGGTGATTATGTCCTCTTACCTCAGGAAGTTCTTTACTGTTTTTACACCCTGGAGCTCTTCAGCAATGTGCTGAAGCTTACTGACTTTTCTTAGAATAGTGTTTTTTAATGCTTAAAATAAATACACAGGATAGCAAAGAAAACTAAGTATAACGAAATACAGCTACCTAAATATTATGTTTAAAATGTATGTATTATACAGCAATAGATTTGCTTCTTTGAACCACATTAAAAAAAATAAGATACTATGTTTGAAGTATGGGCAAATTATAGTTAAATTTTATTTTTTAAAAGACAGACCCATTTAAAGGCTGTTTTTTGCCTAGCTGATAGGGCAATACCCTTCTTAAGTTGGACATCCAACTGATTTTGATTTTTTTTATGGTAACAATGTTAAAAATCCGATTCTCAAAGATATGTTGTTGAAAATGGAATTAAACCTTACAGAGCTCCTTTACAAAGTAAGGAGAGGTTTCTCTCAGGAAGCACAAAAACTCTCTAAGTCTTTTTTAGTTAAACTAGTTGTAGTAGTTTTTTGTCCTAAGATCAAAGAGTTCATCTTTGGCTATGTCAAAACCTTTGAGACAGTTTCTATTAGCAAGAAAAAGAATATGATTCTATTGTCCAACTTTGATACCATCAAGATAGAAACAATTTTTGAAAAAGTTCTACAGTGTTTCCAGGTGTTTGTCGATTTCTCTTTTTCAAATAAATTGGCAGAATTTTGTATCTCAAATCCAATGAGGTAAAGCACTTCCTCCCTCATTTGAAAGTTTGCAAAGATGTCAGCTCCAACTCTCCTTTCAAATCAGCAGCTTAGCCAAGAAAGCTGGTAATTCAGGAGCACCCATACGGTGCCATCAGGGGCTTGAATTGAGAGATTCATCTCAACCATATGGCTAAAAATATCTGCAGGGTAAGCCAACCCATAGACAAAATTCTTCCAAAGTGCTCCAAGAGTGGGTTTTCTTTTTCTTTTAGAAAAAAGTGAAAACTTTCGTGAGCTCCTCCATGGTAGAGAAACACTTCAGTTTCCTCTATCGTTCCTTGACAAAACCTTTTAAAATGCTATGATTCAAACACTAGCTTTTGATAAAGTTGATGACGTTTACAGCTGTTGACCGAACTTAGCATTTTTGGAAGAGCCAGACTACATCTGTGCTAGGTGCAGCAGGTGAAAACACACAAGGAGCTCCCTGTTTCACTAAAGTTGCAAAGTCAGACGCACAAGGACATGAGGCTTTCTGTCCGGCCAGATTTGTTTGACAAACACAAAAAATTGTAAAAAATGTATACCATTTCCAAAACATCAGCAGTCTTTGTAGTTCCCAAAGTCACCCACAAAATAAAAATTCTTCTTTGTTGACATTCACAAGCACGTCATGAACAAAACAAGGAGGTGGCCATATGGAACAGGTATTTTCATCCAGTGACTTGCTGCCCGAGGGGAAATGACCAAGTTGCCAATTCCTCCGTAAGCTGCTTCAAGATATGCCAACTGTTC